>NC_073382.1:64276449-64576449 GCF_028641065.1 Leucoraja erinaceus
GGTCATTGGGTGTTTCAGGTCTTTCAACATCGGACACCCTCATCCAGGCGACCCAGCCGTGGTTGATCAGACCACGACTTGTGTTCAGGTGGCATTCTCTCCTCCCCATGGACCTTCTCTCCTGATCCAGAGCCATCTCGAGGCCTTCTCCGCTGCTTCTGTGGTGTTCTTGTGGCCCTTCTCCTCGCCACTCCATTGATGCCCAGTGCACTCAAGGCTTTGTAGAGCAATTGCCCTGCAAAACCTCTGCAGCCAACCTCGATGGGCATACACCTTGCCTTCCAGCCCTGCTTATGGCAGTCTATGACCAGCTCTTCATACTTGGTCATCTTCCTCTCGTGGGCCTCCTCCCGAAGGTCCTCCCACGGCACTGTCATTTCCAACAAGATGATGTTTTTGGTCGCCTCTGAGACCAGGAGGATATCTGGCCTCAGGGTGGTCGTGGCAATGTGCTGTGGGAACTTCAGCTATTTCACCAAGTCTACAGAAAGCTGCCATTCCTGTCGGATTCCTGGCTGCTGTTGGCAGCTGCACTCCGGCCTTCATGAAGGTGACCATCTGGGTGGTGGGGCGTTCTCGTCTGTAGCTGCTGATTCCCATGCTGATGGCCTCTACAATGGATTTAAGAACCTGGTCATGACGCCAGGTGCACCGGCCCTGCCCAAGAGCCTTTGGGCAGCAGCTCAGGATGTGTTCCGACGTCCCCTTGCCTGAGCATTGCGGGCAATCTGGAGATTCCGCTTTGCCCCAGATGAAGAGGTTCGATGTGCTGGGCAGGACATCATACACTGGCTGGACCAGGAACGTGATGCGCTGTGGTTCAGCCTGCCAGAGCTCAGACCATGTAACTTTTCCGTCCATGGCCTGTATAATGCACATGTACAGATTTCTACTCTAATTCATTGCTAAATTGGTAAAATTACTCTTGTATAAAGCAGAACTGAGATACTGGGGAACAATGTTGCAGTACCTTTTCTGAGGGCAGCACCTTGGTGCAGTTGGTGGAGCTGCTGCCTCACAGTGATGGAGACCAGATCGAATCCTGACCGTGACTGCTTTCAGTGTGGAGCTTGCAAGTTCTTCCTGTGACAGTACAGGTTTCCTCCGGGTGTTCCAGTCTCCTCAAACATACCAAAGAGTTGAGGGCATGCAAGTTAATTGGCCTCTTTAATTTGCCCCTAGTGTGCAGGGAGTGAGATGAAGAGGTGGGATAACGTAGAACTCGTGTGAACGGTGGACTCAGTAGGCCGAATTTCAAGAGCATGATGGTTGCCAGGAAGAAGCTGTTCATGAACCTGGAGGTCACAGTTCGCAAGATTTCATGCCACCTTACAGGCTTAACTTTCTTTTTCCCTGTTGCCAGCCGGGCAACCATGGCAGCTTTTTAGGTTGCCAAATGACAGTTCAGGTGGTCATTTAAGACGGCTTGCATGACGCGTGCGATAATGTGCTCGGACGAAGTGCGTAGTTACCAGTCAGAATTATGCTCAATGAAGCATTCACATATTATTTCTGCTTCAAATAAAGTCACAAACTAAACATATTCACCAATCAAGACATGATATATACCACAATGACATGCAGCAAAATTATAATACAGTATCTCAACTCTTTTTACACGTGGCAATTAATGCAATTTCTATTATTTCTTTCCACTTCCAAACAAAAATGTGGTTGGATTATTCAGCGTACGAACAACTTGTGTCAATAAATCCTGGACCATGATAACATATATGCTTAACCATGCACACTACAGATTGATGCAAGAATGTTTTCTGTGAAGGACTGAAAATTTTCATGACATGGCCATAGCATGGGTCGTTCCAACACTCTCGCTTCCCACATAATTTATCCACAACAAAATATACAGGTTGCAAGGAATTTTCTAAAGGCATTTTATGATAATAGCTGTTAGAACTGACTATACCCATCTGACAGGTTAAACATTACACTAACTAACAAGAGATGGGCAAAGGACATAATGTAAATGCAGCAAATGTTCTTTTGGTAATATATTTAAAGGTGTTAAGACGCCACATTACCGAACATTCGGATTAGATGTATGTGTTGTGAACAGTAATGAAGATACCCAGTTTGTAAGCACCAAATTGTTGATAAACACTTTTTCCATCATTCCCAATAAACGTTAAAATTTCAACTGAAATATCTCCTGACCAAATTTGTGATGTATATGATCGACTATAGAAGTAAAACCTGGATAAATCCAGCGTGTAGTTGTGAATGTTGCTCATCAAAATAACAGTACTGATACTCCATATTAAGAGCATTGATTTGCCGTTAAAATGATTCGGCGTTTAGGTTGCCCGGCGGCACTTTGGGTGGTCAGTGGCACCCGGGCAACCAACCACTAATTTCAAGCCCTGCCTTCTTACTGCTGGTGGTAGCAAGATGAGAAGGTGGTGTGGGGCCTTCAATAGTGGGACGTCACTACTTGTGACAGACATTATCTACCATTTTTTGCAGTTTTATTTTGTTCCTGGGCGTCGGAGTTACAGAACCAGGCTGTGATGCAACAAGTCAGCATGCTCTCTGCCGTATATCTGCAAATGTTTGATAGCGTAATCTGCAGCACAGTGAATATCCTGAATTATTTAAGGAAGTAGAGACATTGATGCGTTTTCTTTGCGAATGTGTCAATGTGCTGGACTCAGGACAAATCTTCAGAGATATGCATGCACAGGAACTTGAATCTGTTGACACTCTCCAGCGCCGTCCCAATGATGAAGACAGGTTCATGGATCTGCTTTCCCCTGCTAAAATCAACAATCAGCTCATTGGTCTTGCTAGCATTGAGAGCACGATTGTTGTTCTGTCACCATTCAGTCATACTTTCAATCTCCCTCCTCTACTCTCACTCACTGTTACGCATTATTTATCGAAAATCGACGGTATCATCAGCAAATTTAAAGATGGCTTTGGAGCTGTGTCTGGGGAGAGTAAAGCACGTGTCTGAGCATACAGCCTGGAGATGCTCCTGTACTGATAATTATCAAGGATTGCCAGTTCATACTGATTATGGTCTGCTGATCTGTTATGCCGAGAGGCAAATTTTGAAAGGGAGTGATGATTAGCAGAATTATTAATTTGACCGTTTCTTGTTTATCCCTGGGTGGTGAATAACTTGTTGTCCAGTTAGTCTTCAATAAATTTAATACCACTGGAGAAAGTTTATCTCTTGCACATTTGTCATGGATTTGACAATCTGGGATCAAAGTACTTTCTGTACTCATACTTGAACTACCTGTATGTGTTCTGCTCCAGTTGCAGTTTCTAATCGGGATGGTTTTCCTTGATTTGTTTTTTCTTGGTGATCTTCCTTTTGTTTCTGTTCATGTTACTAGGCTATTTAATATTCAGTAGGATTCTGTATCTTCATCCTACTGTAAGATTTCATATAAACGCATTGAAGGAACATGTTTACCGCATTTGACCTGAAAGCATTCGTGTGATTTTAAGGTATTTTACATTTGGATGAATACTGTTGATAGGCATTCAAACAACTTTCTCTCCACTGTCATAATGTAATTTGTCCTTTGGGATTCATCCAAATGAATAATCAATTCTATAGATTTCAGTGCTTTTTCACTGGCATTAGATATTGAGCTATCCCTTGAAATATTTTACATTGTGAGCTAGAGAACAGATTCTGCTATGCATGTGCAGAATGTTGAAGTAATAGAGTAAATATTTATAGTTTGCTCTTAAATATTTTGCATTCTTTCTGAAGAAGCTAGACCATACACTATATCAATAACTTTGCAGAAGCTTGTATTAAACATTCTGATTAAATGTAGCCAACTAAAGTTTGTTTTCTACAGATGTATTATGCTGCTGCATACGTTGGCCCACTGATTTTTGTTTATTCCCTGCATTAGATTTCAGTATATTATGAGCTCGAACTCTGTTTTTTCAAGGAAACTTCCCATTGAAATTTGATGGATCAACAATTGCCCAAGTGTTCTATTCTGTCATGTGAGGCAGAACAGAAATGTCATTTTCTCTATATAAATCCTTAGAGCTATGAAATGAAAAAGGAGATCATAAGATGACAATGTGATGCCATTGGTATAAACCATGCATTTTATGGCAACATAAAAACATTTAAAACATATGCCAACATTCAAGCAGCCTGGTAACATAATTAGGTTGTCTGATGAAAGCTTGTCCTTCAGAATGGACACCACAACTTGATCTGCCAGCTGGGAACATGACATGCATTAAAAATGAAGACACAAAATGCTAAAAATACACAGTTGGTCGGACTACGTCTGTGAGAAGAGAAACAGACTTAATGTTTCAGGTCGAAGACCCTTTACTGGCACTGGGAAGGAAACCCAGTTAACTTATTGTTTTTTTCCCCATAGCTGTGGCCGGACCCACTAAGTGTTTCCAGCATTTTCTGTTTTACTTTTGATTTCCTGCATCTCATGTTTTTTTTTAATTGATTCACAACAATTAAAGTGTATTTATATTTTCATGCATTAAGATGAAAACAGAAAGAATAAGTCAAATGTTTTCATCCAGTATATGGACTGGGAGTTATTTTAAACTACCTTAGAGTCTTGTTGAATGCAGCAGCAAAGGTATTTTGTGAAGCAGTTTGAAAAGGGAAGATCTGTGCAGATAAGTTATTGATTTAGCTCCGCAAGTAGATTAGTGGAAATGTAAAGGGTAAGGATGAACACCAGGAAAACAAGCAATACCCAAACTACAGAGAGCCACACGCTGGGATTTGTATGGACTTTTCCTGTCTATGGTGTTTGGGGGAAAAAGCAGCAATTGCCTTCAAGACTGACAAAGATAAGACAAGCAGGAATGGTTCCTTTTTTCATCAGGGATACTGCCTCTCTGTGGCCACATGACTGACAATAACCTTTAACTTTGATTTATCAAATGTTTTCATGATGGCCTTTGGCAACATTAGTCAATCAACAATTTTGCTGCAGTCGAGATCAGAGATGTCCTGTTTGGTCACATGTTTACATTTATTTAGTTCCAGCCAAATAAACAGAGAGTTGTTGACTTTTTTTGCAAATGCCCTGATTGCTGTAGGGGCCAAATGCTAGTGATGTCTCCTGTTTGGCTACAAATGTCAGGTCCGAAAGCCCTTTTCCATTTCAAGAACAAGATCATGCACACGGATTCTGTACTTGATCTGCATTCCAATATAATTACATTGCTTCCAGAACTGAAAGATTGTAAATGGGCAGTGTAGTGGTGCAGCTGGTAGAGCTGCTGCCTCACCACACCAGAGACTTAGGTTTGGGTAGACTTGGGTACTGTCTGCATGGAGTTTGCACGTTCTCCATGCGAATGCATGGGTTTTCACTGGGTGCTCCAATTTCCTCCCAGATTCCAAAGATATGAGGGTTTGGAGGTCTATTGGTCTTTCTAAATTGTCCCCATTGTGTAAGGAGTGGATGAGAAATTGGGATAATGTAGAACTAGTGTTAATGGGTGATCAGTGGGCTGAAGTGCCTGTTTCAGTGCTGCACCTCTAAACTAATATTAAATTAAACCAAAAGGTGTAGTGTTGTTACTGGCCATCAGTATAACAGCCAGCCATTTCCTCTTAGGGAGTTTCTTCTTTGCCAGCATTTCATCTTTGCAGGTCTACAGCAACTTGAAGAAGAATGCCAATGGTAGTGAATACTGCCCACCACCATTTTTCAGTTGTCAGTTACAGCATCAGAGAAGGCCCTTTTTTCCACCTTTCTGAATCTCTCCTTACCTATTCTCTATTCGCCCTCTTTTTTAGCCTTACCTAACCATTTCCTTCTGCTCCTGATCTTGTCTCCCCACCATCACTCGACCCTCTCCTTCTGTTCCCCCTCCTTAACTTCCACATCTCCCCCCCCCTCACCATTATCTCAGAAGCGTGTCCATTTCCTACCCTGTCCTTTCCTATCATTTAACCCATTACCCCCTCAAACTGTAGATAGTGGTGGCCTGTAGAAAATCTGAATTATTCCTCCATCATAAGGGGCCCATTGTAACATACTAATTAGTATCTTGATGCTTGCACAGGAACCATTAGATACATGAATTGAGGATCATCTGAAAAATGCGTTGGGTGGCCTAGAATGATGAATGGTCAATTTTGACGTAACACTGGGACATTTAGGCTAAAAATAGGAAGTGGAAAATTGTTCCTATTATATAGAGATCAAATAACACATTTGTGGATCAGTTGTAGCAGTTCCTATTTTTTTAATAATATTGTCCATAAAAACCAATTATCTTTTTTTTAATGATATTCATAGGAAGGAATTATCATAGAAGTTGCATAAATATAAACTCTTATAGTTTACATTGAGTATTAACGTTTAGTTATTTAGTGCTTTTGGAACAGATTGCTTCCACAAATGTGATAAATGGGTCTGAATGACACATATGAATATTGCTTACTTTAGCTAATGTACCTTTGTGTGGCTTTTGTTGGTAAGGTTGCTCATCTGTGGATTAGCTTTCACTCTGATAAACATAAAGTGTTCCCCATGGAAAATGTACTGACCACAGGAAATAAAGAATCATTAATTGAAGAAACAAAAACTTTCTGTGGAAGAAACTTATAATGTGACATTGAATGTATTTAGATTTAATCTCACTTTTCATTATATTTTATTTTAGTTTATGTTTTTACTTTAGTGTGCTTATTGATCAGATAGTCTTTACAGTCATAAATTATTTTTTGTTTGTTTGTTGTTATCAGGGACACATGACAATAAACTCTCTTGAATCTTGATCTATTGTCTAAAATATGTTATGGGCTTCCCCCTCTGGTAAATTCAAATGCTTTGGTATAAGTACCAGATGGATCAGGATGTTCCAGGTGCTTTTAAGAACATGTGTTCCAAAAACAGACTTGGATGAGGTTGAAATCCATACTAGAAATCTCTGAGCAGAGAGTGTACATTCGAGAGAGAGGAAATAGGTGAGCATTTTTGCTGATTGTTTTCTAATGACTCTGTTTGTGAGTTGGATGTTAGTGGACATCATGGCTGTAGTATTGGCATTGACTATCTGACCCCCTCACCGTGTTTGCAACTTGACGGTTTTTAGGTGATGAATAAACTTTGGGCTCAGTTGAAGAATTGAGCAAGTAGAGAACCATCCCAATAAAATCAAATGCACAGTGAGAAATCTGTGGCGATGCCAAAGTGAACAGCGAGAGTTGAAAGAGGAATCAAATTTGAATTAAGAAAACACGCAAAGAGCTTGAAAAAAAACAGCATCTGCAGTTCCCTGTGTCTTTGAATGAAGTGAATATAGGAGTGTTGGTCTTGTTGATCTGCTCGATTTGTTTTTTACTTTGGAGTAAAAATCCAATAATTGTGATGTTTATTAGTGTTCAAATCATATGATGTTAATGTACAGTTTCTTCGTGGAAATACATTCACTAGAATCCTGGAGATATTCTTCCAATTTTATACCTTGATTTTTTTCTTCTCCTCTCAGTATTTTGGGTATATTATTTGTTTGCGTTACAAAATACTATATGGCTACTTATTTGTACATGAAACATGTACATGTTTTTTGTGAAGGTTGTTTATTTTTTGCTTTTGTCAACTTTTAATGGTTTTAAGCTCAATAAATAGTGATGGTCTGATGGGAAGGAATACCATCTTTTTGAAAGTGAAGAAAGATCAGATTTGTGATTCTTGGCCATTTATTAGTGCTACAGCGGAAAGGACAAGCTAAACATTAAATGTTGCTGCTCAGTATTTATGCTTAAGTAGAGCATTACACAGGGGAGATCCATGGAAAAAGTAGTGGGGTTCTCAGGAAGCCTTGTGAGTTAAAGAATTCATTTGAAAACAAACCTGTAGTGTAAGATACCACACTGAAGGATTTTTTAAGAGAATGCCAGGAGAATATGAAATCCTTCCTCCAAAAAAGTTTGCTTTAATCCTTTGGATCAAATGTTTACAACATTTGTAATATACTTTATACATGACTCAAGAAAAGAGAGTTTTGGGACTAAGCAAAAATTTACAGGAAAACATTCTGAAAACTTACAGGAAACAGGCCAGAATGTAATTGTGCACAAACTGCTAGGTTATTTAGTGCTTCCTGCCTGTCGACGAAAGACAAAGAACTTCACTTAATTATCAGAGTGGAATTTTTGCAAAACTGCTTCCATTCATACAGTAACCTGGTCTGTCAGGATCCCATTGGTGTAATCATAGCATCATTAGCTCAGATGTATTGACAAATATTTTCTGCAGGTCACTGAAATAACTGGTTGTTGCGTAAATATAGTTCTCAATTATTTTCTTCTGTAATTAAGGTAGTTATTAGAATTCAGTTTGTTCTTCAACGAGCAAGGATAGAGTATAATTTAGGACGAGTATCTTGCTTTCTACTGTGCTGTAGACTTTTTAAAACTACCATTTTCCATTAATTAACGGACTAATATCAAGCAGTCTGACATCTGCCTTGTATTTTAACTATGCAATGTTTTTCAGTGCCTTGCTTTATGAATACTGTTTTAGGTGTCAGCTGCAGCACAGGAGAAGCGTTCCCCCATTTTGAGTCACAAGTTCCATGTTCAGATGCAGCATGGGCTATGTTTTGTCATGTGCTCATAGGCTTTTCTTATCAAAAGGTAGGTAAATGATTTTAGGCATCAATATGGATAGTTTCTGAATCCTAGCAGAAACTCCTGGTTCTTGGATGGCATATGTCCTCTGCTGCTGGCGATCCAGGCAGTAGTGAAACAATGGAATTAAACCATCTTTTGTACGATCTCAAGCATCACAGTTGGTTTAGTTTAGTATAGTTTAGAGACAGCGTGGAAACAGGCCATTCTGCCCATTGAGTCCGCATTGACAAGCGATCCCCGCACACTAGTCCTACACTCACTAGGGACAATTTACATTTGTGCCAAGTCAATTAACCTACAAACCCGTGCGTCCTTGGAATGTGGGAGGAAACTGAAGATCTCGGAGAAAACCTTGCAGGCCATGGGGAGAATGTACACACTCCATAAAGATAGGCACCCGTAGTCATGATCGAACCCGAGTCTATGGCGCTGTAAGGCAATAGCTCAACCTCTACGCCATTGTGCCGCCTCAGTTGGTGATCTTAGTTGGGTTTCCAGAGACTACATGCGGGACAGAAATTGATGTCAGCCAGTAGATATCTTGAGAGCACATGCTTCCTGCCATGATAAATGGGGGTAGGTTCAAATGTTGAACTGTACCTTTGGTGCACACTATTGCTTATGTAAAGAGCCACAAGTGAGGATTAAAGTGAGTTGATTTTAATGAATGGAAATGTTGGATGCAGAGCAATCACGTTCTAAATAGTAATATTCATCCCTGGGCCTCTAATCTGGGTTTAGGGGACCATGACAACAAATTGCAAATATTACTGTTCAAATATTGCAAATATTACTCTGCTGTTCAAGAAGGGAGTGAAGCAGAAGAGTGGAAACTATAGACTGGTTAGCATGACTTCAGTGGTTGGTACGATTTTAGATTCCATTATAAAGGATGAAGTTTCGGAGTACTTAGAAGCACATGATAATATAGGCCAGTCAGCATGGTTTTGTGAAAGGGAGATATTGCCTGACGCACCTCCTGGAATTCTTTGTGGAAGTAAACAGCAGGATAGACAAAAGAGAGTCAGCGGATGTGGTTTACCTGAATTTTCAGGCCTTTGATAAGTTGCAGTACACGAGGCTGCTGAAGAAGATGAGAGTCCCTGGTATCGGAGGGAAGAAACTAGCATGGATAGCAGGTTGGCTGGATAGCAGAAGGCAAATAAGGGAGCTTTTTCTGGTTGGCTGCCAGTAACTAGTGGAGTTCCGCAGGGGTTGGTGCTGAGGCTGCAACTCTTTGTGATGTGTTTCAATGATTTTTACGAGGGAATTGAAGGCTATGTGGCCCTGTTTTCAGGTGATATGAAGATAGGTGGGGGAGAAGGCAGGGACTCTGCAGAGGACTTGGACAGATTGGGAGAGTGGGCTGAGAAGTGGCAGATGGAGCACAGTGTAACAAAATGTGCAGTCACGCATTTTGGTAATAGGAATGCAGACTATTTTCTAAATCGGGTGAGAATTCAGAAATCGGAGGTGCGAAGGGACTTGGGAGTGCTGGTGCAGGATTTCCAAACAGTTAATTTGCGAGTCGAATCGGTACCAGGGAAGGCAAATTCAATTTATTTCAAGAGGCCTAGAATACAAAAACAGGGAAGCAATGCTGAGGCTTTATAAGCACTGGTCTGACTGCATTTGGGGTATTGTGAGCAGTTTGGATCCCGTATTTGAGGGGGGATGTGCTGGCATTGGAGAGGGTGCAGAGGAGGTTTACGAGAATAATCCCAGAAATGATTGGGTTAGCATATAACGAGCGTTTGAAGGCACTAAGCCTGTACTCGTTGGAGTTTAGAAAGATGTGGGGGGACCTCATTGAAACTTATCGATTAGTGAAAGACTTGGACAGAGTGGGATGGAGAGGATGTTTCTTCCAGTGGGAGTCTAGACTCGGAGACCATAGCCTCAGAATAAAAGGACGTACCTTTAGAAAGGAGATGAGGAGGAATTTGTTTAGTCAGAAGGTGGTGCATCTGTGGAATTTATTGCCACAGATGGCTGTGGAGGCCAAATCAATGGATATTGTGGAGATGGAGATGACAGATTCTTGATTAGCAAGAGTGTCGGGGATTAAGGGGAAAAGGCAGGAGAATGGGGCTGAGAGGGAAAGGTAGATCAGTCATGATTGAATGGTGGAATAGACTTGATGGGCCGAATGACCTAAATCTGTTCTTGGAACATGAATTAATGAACAAAAACTAATACTTGTAATCGCTACACCAGAGTCTCAGGTGTGAGGATATATGCACTGATGTATTGGATTGGATTGGATTCAATTTATTGTCATTATCTCATAAGAGACAACAAAATGGATTTTCCTTACAGTCAAGTAACATTAAAATAAATAATAAATAAAACATATTTTTAAAAAAAAAAAAGCACAAACACAGAAGTCCACAACACAACATAACCCCACAGTGGCACCAAAGTTGAGGAAGGTACCATAGTCCCGCCAGCCTCCCCACCGATCTTCCCAGATGTTCACCCGTGGTCGGGGCCTCCCGAGCACCCGCAGTCGCCGTCCCGGGCGGCCCGATGCTCAGGCTCTCACGCCGGGATGATGGAACACCGATGCCAAACCTCGACGGAGAACATCCTCAGCGGTCCAGACCTCCAGATCAACCACCTCCCACTGGAGTCCGCAGCTCCCGAAGTCCACAGGCCGAGCCGGGTGGAGTCGCAGGACTCTGCGATGTTGGTCAGCGCCGCCCACGTGGGGAGCTCAGCGAACCACAGCTCCGCGATGTCGGTGCAGCAGGCCCAGCACTCCGGGGCTCCAAACGGCGATCCCCGGTGAGGCATCGCCAGCCCCGCGATGTATCCAACGCTGCGCTGCTGCTGGAGCTCTGGTCGGTCCCGGCGGGAAAGGCCGCGTCAATCTAGTAGGTAACGTAGAGTGGATAAGGGAGAACCAGTGAATGTGTTATCTGGACTTTCAGAAGGCTTTCGACAAGGTCCCACATAAGAGATTAGTATACAAACTTAAAGCAGACGGTATTGGGGATTCAGTATTGATGTGGATAGAGAACTGGCTGGCAAACAGGAAGCAAAGAGTAGGAGTAAATGGGTCCTTTTCAGAATGGCAGGCAGTGACTAGTGGGGTACCGCAAGGCTCAGTGCTGGGACCCTAGCTATTTACAATATATATTAATGATTTAGACGAGGGAATTGAATCCAACATCTCCAAGTTTGCGGATGACACGAAGCTGGGGGGCAGTGTTAGCTGTGAGGAGGATGCTAGAAGGCTGCAAGATGACTTGGATAGGCTGGGTGAGTGGGCAAATGCATGGCAGATTCAGTATAATGTGGATAAATGTGAGGTTATCCACTTTGCTGGCAAAAACAGGAAAGTAGACTATTACCTGAATGGTGGCAGATTAGGAGAAGGGGAGATGCAACGAGACCTGGGTGACATGGTACACCAGTCATTGAAAATAGGCATGCAGGTGCAGCAGGCAGTGAAGAAAGCGAATGGTATGTTAGCATTCATAGCAAAAGGATTTGAATTTGAGTATAGGAGCAGGGAGGTTCTACTGCAGTTGTACAGGGTCTTGGTGAGATCACACCTGGAGTATTGCGTACAGTTTTGGTCTCCTAATCTGTGGAAGGACATTCTTGCCATAGAGGGAGTACAGAGAAGGTTCACCAGACTGATTCCTGGGATGTCAGGACTTTCATATGAAGAAAGACTGGCTAGACTCGGCTTGTACTCGCTAGAATTTAGAAGATTGAGGGGGGACAGGCTAGATGCAGGAAGATTGTTCCCGATGTTAGGGAAGTCCAGAACAAGGGGTCACAGTTTAAGGCTAAAGGGGAAATCTTTTAGGACTGAGATGAGAAAAACATTTTTTACACAGAGAGTGGTGAATCTCTGGAATTCTCTGCCACAGAATGTAGTTGAGGCCAGTTCATGCGCTGCATTTAAGAGGGAGTTAGATGTGGCCCTTGTGGCTAAAGGGATCAGGGGGTGTAGAGAGAAAGCAGGTACAGGATATTGAGTTGGATGATCAGCCATGATCATATTGAATGGCGGTGCAGGCTCGAAGGGCCGAATGGCCTACTCCTGCACCTATTTTCTATGTTTCTATGCTCTTCAACATAACAAAAAAAACAAAAAGATACCGGACTGAAGGCGGAGGCAGCTAGCAACAGCGCCACTGGATAGCAACAGCTATATTGTATACTTGTTGCATGGCTGTGTTTACTTGTTGCAAATGTTGTTGATCCGAAAGACCTGTGGACCTCCACAAAGTATGTTTAGTATGACCCATGTTTTAAGATGTGAAAATATCCAAATATAAATATTGCCATATTATAGCAGAGAGTGATTAAAAGAGTCTACTCAATATACATTGATTAGCTCCTCTAATTGCCAGGTCTCTCCAGTATTCAGTCATGCAGGAGTGGGATCGGTCATGGACCACGTTGATTGGGATCTCATTATTCTCTGAGGGGAAGGAGGTACTGGTGCATGTTTAAAAAAAAATGGATGTGGAACATGTAAGTTGGTGTAGAACATGTAAGTTGTCAAGTCAACTTTATTTGTCACATACACATACAAGATGTGCAGTGAAATGAAAGTTGCAATGCCTGCGGGATTGTGCAAAACAACAGAACAGAACAGAACCAGTATTTACATTAAAAAAAGACACAACAGTATTTACGCCCTGGTGAGATCAGAGTTTACAGTCCTGATGGTCTGTGGGAAGAAAGTCCATCTTATCCTCTCTGTTTTCGCAACGTGACAGCGGAGGCACCTGCCTGACCGTAGCAGCTGGAACAGTCCATTGCTGGGGTGGTAAGGGTCCTTCATAATCCTGCTGGCTCTAAATCTGCACCTCCTGGTGAAAAGGTCCTGCGGGGGGGAGTGTAGTTCCTGTGGTGCTTTCGGCCGAACGCACCACTCTGCAGAGCCTTCTCATACTGGGCAGAGCTTGCCAAACCAGATAGAGATGTTTCCGTACAGGATACTTTCTATATCACCAGAGTAGAAGGATTGAAGGGTCCTCAGAGAGACTCTAAATTTCCTCAGTTGCCTGAGGTGGTAAAGGTGCTGCCTTGCCTTTCTCACCAGTGTGGCAGTGTGTGTTGTCCATATCAGATCCTCTGTGGTGTGGACTCCCATGTATTTAAAGCTGCTCACCCTATCCATAGTAGCCCCATTTATCCCCAGTGGCATGTACATCCTTGGTTGTTGTGCCCTTCGAAAGTCCACAATCAGCTCCTTAGTTTTAGTGACATTCAAGAGGAGGCTGTTGTTCTGACACCAGAGTGCCAGGTCAGCCACCTCCTCTAGGTAGGCCTTCTCATCGTTATCAGAGATCAGGCCCACCACCACAGTGTCATCAGCAAACTTAATGATGGAGTTGGAGTTGTACCTGACCACACAGTCAGGGAGTACAGTAGGGGGCTGAGGGCACACCCTGGGGGGATCCTGTGTTCAGGGTGAGGGGGTTGGAGGTATGTCTCCCCATCTGGACCACCTGGGGCCTGGCGATAAGAAAGTCCAGGACCCAGGCACACAGAGTGTTCTGTCCCAGTTCCAGCAGCTTATCAGCAAGTCTGGTGTTATATTATGTTGAAAGCTGAACTAAAATCAATGAACAGCATCCTCACATAGCCCCCCTTCTGGCTGTCAATGTGAGAGTGGTGTGCAGAACCTGGGAGACAGAATCATTGGATCGGTTTGAACGGTATGCGAACTGCAGCGGATCTATGGTGCAAGGGAGCAAGGTGCAGATGTAGTTATTGATCAGCTTCTTGAAGCATTTCATGACCACTAAGGTGAGGGCTACTGGTTGGTCGTCATTCAAGCAGGCTGGATAGGCATTCCAGGGCTCTCTTAACTTTTTTTCCCTGTTGCCAGCCGGGCAACCTAGGCAGCTTTTTAGGTTGCCATATGACAGTTTAGGTGGTCATTTAAGATGGCTTGCATGACATGTGCGATACTGTGCTCGGACGAAGTGCATAGTTACCAGTCGGAATTATGCTCAATGAAGCATTCACATAATATTTCTGCTTCAAATAAAGTCACTAACTAAACATATTCACCAATCAAGACATGATATATACCACAATGACATGCAGCAAAATTATAATACAGTATCTCAACTCTTTTTACACATTGCAATTAATGCAATTTCTATTATTTCTTTCCACTTCCAAACAAAAATGTGGTTGGTTTATTCAGCGTATGATCAACCTGTGCAAATAAATCCTGGACCATGGTAACATACAGTGGCTTGCAAAGGTTTTCATACCCATTGAACTTTTCCACATTTTGTCACGTTACAACCACAAACGTGAATGTATTTTATTGGGATTTTATGTGATAGACCAACACAATGTGGTGCATAATTGTGAAGTGGAAGGGAAATGATACATGGTTTTTAAATTTTTTTACAAATAAAAAACTGAAAAGTGTGGCGTGCAAAAGTATTCAGCCCCCCTGAGTCAATACTTTGTAGAACCACCTTTCGCTGCAATTACAGCTGCAAGTCTTTTGGGGTATGTCTCTACCAGCTTTGCACATCTAGAGACTGAAATTTTTGCCCATTCTTATTTGCAAAATAGCTCAAGCTCAGTCAGATTGGATGGAGAGCGTCTGTGAACAGCAATTTTCAAGCCTTGCCAGAGATTCTCAATTGGATTTAGGTCTGGACTTTGACTGGGCCATTCTAACACATGAATATGCTTTGATCTAAACATTTCCATTGTAGTTGTTTAGGGTCGTTGTCCTACTGGAAGGTGAACCTCCGCCCCAGCCTCAAGTCTTTTGCAGACTCTAACAGGTTTTCTTCCAAGATTGCCCTGTATTTGGCTCCATCCATCTTCCCATCAACTCTGATCAGCTTCCCTGTCCCTGCTGAAGAAAAGCATCCCCACAGCATGATGCTGCCACCACCATGTTTCACAGTGGGGATGGTGTGTTCAGGGTGATGTGCAGTGTTAGTTTTCCGCCACACATAGCATTTTGCATTTATGCCAAAAACTTCAATTTTGGTCTCATCTGACCAGAGCACCTTCCTCCACATGTTTGCTGTGTCCCCCACATGGCTAGGGGCAAACTGCAAACAGGACTTCTTATGGCTTTTTTTCAACAATGGCTTTCTTCTTGCCACTCTTCCATAAAGGCCCGATTTGTGGAGTGCATGACTAATAGTTGTCCTGTGGACAGATTCTCCCACCTGAGCTGTGGATCTCTGCAGCTCCTCCAGAGTTACCATGGGCCTCTTGGCTGCTTCTCTGATCAATGGTCTCCTTGCCCGGCCTGTCAGTTTAGGTGGACGGCCATGTCTTGGTAGGTTTGCAGTTGTGCCATACTCTTTCCATTTTCGGATGATGGATTGAACAGTGCTCCGTGAGATGTTCAAAGCTTGGGATATTTTTTTTATAACCTAACCCTGCTTTAAACTTCTCCACAACTTTATCCTTGACCTGTCTGGTGTGTTCCTTGGGCTTCATGATGCTGTTTGTTCACGAATGTTCTCTAACAAACCTCTGAGGCCTTCACAGAACTGCTGTATTTATACTGAGATTAGATTACACACAAGTGGACTCTATTTACTAATTAGGTGACTTCTGAAGGCAATTGGTTGCACTGGATTTTATTTAGGGGTATCAGAGTAAAGGGGGCTGACTACTTTTGCACGTCACACTTTTCAGTTTTTATTTGTAAAAAAATTTGAAAACCATGTATAATTTTCCTTCCACTTCACAATTATGCGCCACTTTGTGTTGGTCTATCACATAAAATCCCAATAAAATACATTTATGTTTGTGGTTGTAACGTGACAAAATGTGGAAAAGTTCAAGGGGTATGAATACCTTTGCAAGCCTCTGTATATGCTTAACCATGCACACTACAGATTGATGCAAGCATGTTTTCTGGGAAGGACCGAAAATTATCATGACATGGCCATAGCATGGGTCATTATTGCTATTGGTACAGAAACACTCTCGCTTCCCACATAATTTATCCATAACAAAATATACAAGTTGAAAGGAAATTTCTAAAGGCATTTTATGATAATAGCCGTTAAAACCGACTATACACATCTGACAGGCTAAACATTACACTAACTGACAAGAGATGGCCAAAGGACATAACTGCAGCAAATGTTCTTTTGGCAATATGTTTAAAGGTGTCAAGACGCCACATTACGGGACATTCAGAATAGATGTATCTGTTGTGAACAGCAATGAAGATACCCAGTTTGTACGCACCAGATTTTAAATTATTGATAAATGCTGTTTCCATCATTCCCACTTCAGAATTAACGTTAAAATTTCAATTTGTGATGTATACGACTGACTGGAAGTAAAACCTGTATAAATCCAACATATAGTTGTGAATGTTGCACATTAAATAACTACAGTACTGATACGGATACATATTAAGAGCATTGATTTGCTGTTAAAATGAACTCTGTAATAACGTGTCAATGGCAGCAGTGACAATCGAACACTGCGGTTTTAATGTTTCACGTGTTCACAATTTAATTAATCCATCTCTATGGATTAAAACAAATAATAACATTGGGAATTAAAACACATTTGATTGCAATCTGTTATCAAACATAATCAATGTTCGCTCTGAAGACATTTCCAGCACAATGGAGTCCGGGGGGGGGGGGGGGGGGGGGGGGGTGAATCAGTGGCGGGATGGGGGGATGGCGGGGGGGGGGGGGGGGGGGTGGTTGAGAAGGCAATCAGTGCGGAATGGATGGATTGAGGCAGGAGAATTAGTGTGTTGGTTGGAGTAGGTATAATTGTGAGGGGAGAGCACGGGGGGGGGGGGGGGGGTGGGTTGAGGGGGGGGGGGGTGGGGGGGGTCAGTGGGGTTGAATGGGGGGGGATCTGTACGGAATGGATGGGGGGGGGGGGGGATCTGTGCAGTAGGAATGGGCGGATCACTACAGGATGGATGGGGGATCAGTGCACGATGAATGGGGGATCAGTACAGGAGAGGGATCAGTACAGGATGAATGGGGTGTTCAGTAAAAGATGAATGGGGGGGTTCACCACAGGATGGATGGGGGGGGATCGGTGCAGGATAATTGGAGGGGAGGTCTGTAGAGGATGAATGGGTTGATCAGTACAGGAGGAATGGGGGGGCGCAGTGTAGGATGGATGAGGGGTGGCAGGAGAATCAATGCGAGGTGGTAGGGTGATCAGTGCAGGATGAATAGATTGGAGGCGTTAGATGGAGATGGGAGCACGGGATGTCAATGAGGGCTGAATAGAGGCGGGAATGGGGATCAGTGCAGGATGGAGAGGAGGGGGGCGTACAAGAGAGAGAGCGAGAGGGAGAGGGGGGAGGTGGAGAGGAAGGAAGGTCAGCGCCTCCCTCAGACATTACCGGCATCATCGACCCGCTGCTTTGGCCATCCCTGTCTGCCGCCAAGTTTAGCTGCCAAATGGGGAGGCAGTTAGGATCTCCTTGCCACTGCCTCCCCTCCTCCGCCAGCCAACTGGAAGGTGCGGGGCCAATCATGTCTTCATTGGTGAATATGTTTAGTTAGTGACTTTATTCCACCCTCCCTCCTCCCGGCCTCGGCGTGCGGGAGGGTTTGTTTTGAAAGCGGTTATCTCCCTGCATTCTTCGGCACTGGTACAATAGTGGATCTCTTCAAGCAGGCAGGGATCACGGACTTGGCCAGGGAGACGTTGAATGTTGTGGTGAACACTGAAGCTAGCTGATTAGCACAAGACTTTAGTACTCACCCAGATATACCGTCTGGGCCTACAGCTTTCCTCGTGTTCACACGCGTCAGAGCCCTCCTCACTTCGTGCTCGGACACCAAGTATGTGTGCACATCCCCAGCGGTGTGCCTCACTCCAGCCTTGCTAGCCAGCGCGCTGACAGTGTTGTTGTTAGCTGGGGAGCTAGAGGTGTTGTTTCCCGCCTCAAATCGTGCATAGAAAAAGTTAAGGTCATCAGCTAAGGAGGAGCTGGCATTCCCGGTTGAGGGGGGCTGCTTTGGTAATTTGTTATAGTCTGTAGCTCCTGCCAAAGGCACCTGGTGTCCTGCTACTCCATCTGCAACTCCATCCCGTCCCTGTACCTCCTTTTTGCGTCCATCACCGACCTTCGCAGTCTATAGGACTCTGCCTTGTAGTCCTCCACGTTACCGGATGCCAGTCCGGAGTTGTAAGCAGCGGTGCGAACATTCAAAGCAACGCGAATGGACCTGTCCACCCAGGGTTTTCGGTTAGGAAAGAGGCTAACCCTTACCGTGGGGACAATGTTGTCGGCTATTGTTGCTTTGAAGTCCATGACCGTTTCTGCAAACTCACTGACATCTCTGGAACTTGATTGGAACATATTCCAGTCGACATAACTCAGTGCATCTTGCAGCATGGCCTCTGAATGGTCAGACCACCGCTTTACGTCCCTCGTCACTGCTGCTTCCCATACTATCCATTGTTTATACTCCGGCAGCAGGAAAATGGCGGCGTGGTCAGATTTTCCAAAAGGAGGGAGAGAAACGGCCTTGTATTCGTTCCTAAATGGCGTGTAATAGTGGTCCAAAGTTCTTTCCCCCCCCTAGTGACACACGTGATGTGTTGGCAGAAGTTAGACATGATTTTTTTGAGGTTTGCCTTATTAAAATCCCCAGCCACCACCATAGCCGCCCGCTTCAGGATGCTAGTTCTGATGCCGACATAAGACATCGTGTAGGACCGATAGTGCCGCATTGTTTTCCGCCTGCGGTGGTATGTAGACGGCTATGATGATCACCGAGCTGAACTCCTGGGGAAGGTAGAATGGATGGCATGATATCATCAGATGTTCCAGGTCCGGCGAGCAGGTACTAGAAAGCGTCTTAATATTCTTAGGGTTGCACCAGTTGTTGTTGGTCATGAAGCAAATCCCTCCACCCTTTGATTTTCCGGATTCTTCCTTTCTATCCGCATGAAAAACAGAGAAGGACTCGGTTGGGCATATTACTTGATCCGGCACCAGCCATGTCTCCGTCAGTCAAAAGATGTTACAGTCTCTTGTGTCCCGCTGGAATCTAATCCGCGCCCTGAGATCATCCATCTTGTTTTCCAGAGACTGGACATTATCAAGAAGAATGCTGGGTAGAGGTGGACGGTAGGCTTGAGCTCTTAGCCTGTTCCTAAGTTGATGTAGCATTGTGCTTATCAGCAGCCCTTGCTGTTTCTGGGCCCTTACTCGGCGCAGGTTGGTTGCCCAGCCCAATACATCTACATTTGAAAAGTGAACAAACAGAACTATAGAGTTATTTTGAACATCGTGAGGTCATGAAAGGCACCAAATACTTGTTATTTTTTTCAATCCTTCAATCGCATTGAAGCATTGGAATGTGGATCTTTTCCCCATGTGGAATTTGTCCAGAGGTTAGATTTTTTTCCATTAATTTGTTTACAAGACAGTGTTTCATGGAAGGTTTTAAATCACAACTGTAGATAAAAGCCAGGTTTAATAAATCAGAATGCATTGCATTCAGGACAGTTAGTATTTATTTTCCTTTTCACTGGAAAACATATATAGTTTTAACGTAAATTAATTTTCTTCACATACAATAGTAGGTGTTTTAGAGAACAGTAAATTCTTATTATTTTTGTACATTTTTTCAACTGTGTATCTCAATTTGCCACTGATTGTTGAATTTCGGCACTTCAATATGAGGGTACATAAAAAAGGCTAATAAGTTAAATACAAGAACAGCATTAGTGCACACTCTAGTGTGCAGCTAGGGAAATTTTATTTATTGGTCATATGTATTTTGATCTACTCGTAGCAAGCAGCACAACAGAGAATGGAAGCTTGTATCCCATGTTTCTGTCAAATACAATGATATGCTGAATGGATGGTGATGGTAATATTTGGGCAGAACATTTCTGTACATAGAAAGAATCAAAAAGGGGAAAGAGAGTCTTATTTTATATTTTGGGTAGCAGATCCATGTATTTTTAAAAACTTATAAATTAGTTTTGAGAAGTACACACATTATCTGAGTAACTTCTTGAGGAATTTAGATTGTATCCTGAAATAGATTTGAAAACAAAATACATTTGCCTATTATTAAATATTAATAATAGGCAAATTATTACAGATGAATAAAATCTGTGTACTATTCATGCTGAAAGATGCTTGCTGTAATGTTATGTACCATCTTAATGTTCCAAGATGTACAATGGAATCTACCTGTAAGTATTTATGTGGAATAAAGATGATAACATCAGTTCTCTTATGAATATTGACTCCATGGTTTGGAAAAAACTTTACAAATGCTTTTTGAAATAGTTTTACTCTCTTAAATAAGTCTAACTACCAATTTTTTTTTGTTCCACAACGGGGTCTGCAACAACAAAACAAGTACTAATTTGATTGATTCATGTGAAGCGTCATGTGAGAATGCCCTTAGGGTTAGGGGTAGGGGTCAGGGTGGCCAAATCTAACTTGCTGTGAACTAGAATGAATGTAATACCACGGACCAGCTTATAATCAGAAACGAACTGTGAAATTGGGTACGTATGTTGCAGATGTTACACATTAAAAACAACCGGAATAGCAAAGGTTGAAAAATAGTTGAAGTATTATTAGCTACCCAAAATAAATAAAACTAAATATCCATTCAGTTGTAGGATTTTTTTCTATATGTCTTGCTTTCTCTTTTGGGTTCAATTCCAGTGTAAATTCTAATAAATTTGTACTCTCAGTTATAGTTTAGGGAAATAGGGAAGTCTGCTGCAATTGCAAATGTAGGGAAACATTAGGCTTTGGATCTGCAACTTAAATCAGTTTATTTAAAGGCTTTCACACTGCAGTTGATCTTACTCCTGTATAACGCTCTGTAGGGTCCAGCGGAAGAACACAGTGACACATCCAGCCCTCCAAATCCATTAGCAATTCTTGAGTTTACAGTGTATTCTGGTTAGTCCAGGACTTAATGCTGTTCGAATAGCTGTATGCTGGCAGCTCCCTTTAGAATTGCATGCCGCAGTCTGTGTGATTCAGCTCAATGCTCTTAAATTGGCACACACCGGGTAAATCATCCAACCATTAGTTTATATTAGGAGTTAGAGTAGTACATTCCTTCTTTGTTTAAGTAATGATCAGGAATCGTCCAGGTTTGGCCCTCATGGAGTCAGGTTACTTGACCTCTGGTAAACTAGGGCTGGATATGTTATGACTTGTGGTAGCATTCTTACATTCATGGGGGTAGGGGTGGGGGATGTTTTGCTCAATAATGATGGATATCAGATGAGGATAGGATTGCCTCAGTTGTGATGTCTACTGCAGATCAATTGATAGCTAAAGTTCATGGATGAATAATGGACACTAATACATTACACTGAAGGATGATCAGTGCATGGAGAACTGTCCCACAGCAGGAAGAGGAAGAGGGCAGCAGTATTGATGGCTGCCAGAATGGAGATTACTGGGCTGTTTCCCCTTCAATAATAGATGGAGGCACGATTTGCTTAAATGACAAGGATTGACTTTTTCTGTGAGATGTGTGTTGTGTTCCTATTATCCATTCACTTCAGCATGCTGGAAACATTTTCATGCTTTTAGAATGACTCAAAATGCTGGGGTAACTCAGTGGGTCAGGCAGCATCTCTGGAGAACATGGATAGGTGATGTTTCGGGTCAGGATCTTCATGCTCTTCTTTCACTGAGTTACTCCAGCATTTTGTGTCTTTCTTTGGTAAACCAGCATTTGTAGTTATTTGTTATTTCCATGCTTTTACCTGCTTTTGCTGTGGTTTGTCATGTGTGTGTGACACAGTTAATTATGTCATAAGGTCTCAAGGAATAGGAGCCATAAGGAACTGCAGATGCTAGTTTAAACTGAAGATAGACACAAAAAGCTGGAGTAACTCAACAGGTCAGACAGAATCTCTGGACAAAAGGAAAATATTACGTTTTGGGTTGGGTCTGAAATAGGTTCCTGCACACCTTTGGAATGTGGAAGGAAACAAGAGCACCCGGAGAAAACTCATGCAATCAAAGGGAAAAGGAGCAAACTCCATACAGACAGCACCCATATTCAGGATCAATTCTGGGTCTCTGGCACTTTTAGGCAGCAACTTTATGGCCAATGTACTGCCCCATAGTCTTGAACTGAATTAAAACATACAGTAGCTGTAAAGGGGGACATAGCTTGACTTAATTAGAGATTTAAGACTGAAAATGGATAGTTTCTGTTTTTTAGCAACCAAAGTTAACAACGTATAATTTTTTGTGAGTTGGTAAATAAAATATAGTGGCACAGCTGGTAGACTTGCTGCCTCACACGCCAGAGATCTGTGTTTGATCCTGTCTTCGGGCACTGTCTGTGTTGTATTTGCACATTCTCCCTGCAAGCCTGTGGGGTCCCTCCCACATCCCAAAGACGCATTAGCTTTGTAGGTTAACTTGTCTCTGTAAAATTGCCCATATTGTGTAGGGAGTGGGTGAGGAAAGTGGGATAACAGAACTTGGCGAATGGGTAGACAAAAAAGCTGGAGAAACTCAGCGGGTGAGGCAACATCTAAGGAACAAAGGAAATAGGTGACGTTTCGGGTCGAGACCCTTCTTCAGACTGATATGAGGGTGGGGGGGATGGGAAGAAGAAAGGAAGAGGCGGAGACAGTGGGCTGAGGGAGAGCTAGGAAGGGGAGGTGAAAGCAGGAACTACCTGAAATTGGAGAAGTCAATGTTCATACCGCTAGGGTGTGAACTGCCCAAGCGAAGCATGAGGTGCTGCTCCTCCAATTTACGGTGGACCTCACTCTGGCCATGGAG
Source organism: Leucoraja erinaceus (assembly GCF_028641065.1). NCBI lineage: Eukaryota > Metazoa > Chordata > Chondrichthyes > Rajiformes > Rajidae > Leucoraja > Leucoraja erinaceus. Next base: position 64,299,834 of record NC_073382.1, read on the forward strand.
GAGGCCCAGGACAGAAAGGTCCGATTCGGAATGAGAGGGGGAGTTGAAGTGCTGAGCCACCGGGAGATCAGGTTGGTTATTGCGAACTGAGTGGAGGTGTTGTGCGAAGCGATCGCTAAGCCTGAGCTTGGTCTCGCCGAGATTAATCGTACGCTGAATAATCCAACCACATTTTTGTTTGGAAGTGGAAAGAAATAATAGAAATTGCATTCATTGCAATGTGTAAAAAGAGTTGATATACTGTATTATAATTTTGCTGCATGTCATTGTGGTATATATCATGTCTTGATTGGTGAATATGTTTAGTTAGTGACTTTATTTGAAGCAGAAATAATATGTAAATTTTATTGAGCATAATTCCGACTGGTAACTACGCATTTCGTCCGAGCACATTATCGCACGCGTCCTACAAGCCGTCTTAGATGACCACCTGAACTGTCATTTGGTAACCTATAAAGCTGCCAAGGTTGCCTGGCTGACAACAGAGAAAAAAAGTTGTGAGAGCCCTGGCTGCACAGATGTATTAACCTGTCATTGGTTTACTCTATCAGCAAGTAGATAAGAGTGCCCGTGGCAGCAAAAGTGATCCATAATTAGAGGCACACAATTAGCCAAATTGACTTTTAGAGAAAAAAATGTTTATTATTTTGTCTGATGGTTTGTTTCTGAATTTTGCTTCACACTTAAGCTGCATCAACTACAAAGGAATATCAGTGTTTATAAACTCCATTCTTAGTACATTTGTGCATCTGCTTTTCTTTTGATAAAATGCTATTTTCTTTCATGTAACGCTATCGATTTGAAAGGGTTTCTTATGCGTTTCAGTCGGTGTGGAGTACAGTGCAGAGAGGAGTGTAAAACATTTTAACTGTTAGTAATGTATAATTTCAGAAAGAAGATCACAATTCATCCTCGTGTGAATGTTTGTGTTAATAGAGTTGAATTAGTTGCGTAAGTACTCCTTCCACATAGGTATTGAATGCAAATGCTCTTTGCAGGTGTATGGGAGTGCATTGATTGGAAGAGGACCAGAGAATCCAAGATGATCTTAGTGTGAATGATCGTTGGGGAGATGGAAAGGGGTCAAGGAAATGAACTGGGTAGGAGCTGAGGAGCTGTTAAGAATTGAAGTAATCTATCTGAAGCAGATGGATGTATTGTATGCTCTGTAGGTCTCAATTCTCTAGTTAAGACATGTTTAGTAATGTATGGTAAGAATTTGTGCAAGTAAAGCCTGTTTACCATTGCATGCTATTTTGCATGTCCATGCATATGCACATCTTTCACACAGAGGATCACAATGGATACCGGGAAGTGCACTATCAGTACACTGTGTACTATAATCTATTCTCTTTCACATATACATGAACTTCACTTTGATTCCCCAATTACCCAAAGTTCAATTTGCAGCGACCAATTAACGAACCAGCCAGCACATCCTTGGGATGTGGGAATAAACAGGAGTATCTGGGAAGCACAGATGGTTACGGGGGAACTCCACACAGTTGATTAAGAGGTCAATAAAATCATGTTAATAATCTGCAAGCTCCATTCATTATATTGAAATTTAGTCCCATTGTTCGAAAATTACCTGGAGAATTTTATACCTTACCTTATCTTACCTTAGCTGAAATGTAAGTTGCAGTTCCTGTTATTAAATTGCAAACCTGAAGACTGCAAGATAAGGAAAGAATGGTTATTCAGGCCATCAAGCAGGGTGCATGAGTTTTCTTTCGGTGATTGCGCATAGCTGAGCATCAATAAGAAGGTGATTTCTGGGTGATATTAAGAAAAATATCCATTCTGATGCCTCTCCCACCGTGCCTTTAATCCAATTTGTTGAGACTTGAGTAACTAGGTGAGGATTGGGCAGATCATGTTGATCAGGTGCCCAATACCAGAGTCTCAAAACAGACAGTCAATTCCAGGCTCTTTCATGAGAGGAGGTTATCTGGCAGACAGCGAAAAATATTTAGGGATGCACTTCAAGAAGAAGTCCAACATCCCGAATGACTCCTGGAAGCTTTTGCTGACGCCTGCTCAAAGTAGAGAGAGCATATGCAGGCATCAGGAACAAAGAGAAGCAGTGCATCGTTGGTGGAAGGAGTGCCGCACCTCACTAATTACCTAACTACTTGCTTGCCTTGTCAGCCACCTCCTGGCCTCTCTGTCGAAGAGTCTGCTCTTCTCAAATCAACCTCATTAGCCATCCTAGAACCCACAAAACCAGTATGGAAGCAAGTCATCATTGATCCCAAGGGATTGCTGAAGAAGAAAATTGTGGTCAGAAACATTTAAGACTGCTAATGTTTGGATATTGACAATTGTGCTTTAACTTCTCATAATTTCTTTGAAATTTCTATCACTCACTTACAGTGTAGCAACTTGAACAAATATGTAATTTACATGCTGCGGATTACAAAACTGATTAAACAAATATATTCTAAAACAAATATGTTCTTTATGCCAATGCATATTGAAAATCTACATTGAGAATACGCTTAGCATGAAATTATTCCAAAGGTGGAACACATTCTGTAGACTTATGCTGGGAAGGGAATGGAGGGAATTTTGGATTAGTAACTCCTAAAGGGCCTGTCCCACTGTACGAGGTAATTCAAGAGTTCTCCCGAGTTTTCCCCTGATTCAAACTCGGAGAATGTCCGTAGCGGGTACGTAGGACTTAGTGGATGTCTCGTAGCGGCTCGTACGAGTAAAAAGTAACAATTTTTTTCATCACAAGTATTTTTTTTACTCGTGGACATTTTTCACAGTGTTGAAAAACATCACGAGTTTACCGGATTTCCCGAGTACGTACCGTTAGCATTACGAGCCGCTACAGACATTCTCCGAATTACCTCGTACAGTAGGACAGGCTTAAGTAGGAGGGGAGACTAATGGAATGAGAAGGAATCGGGAACATTTTATTTAAGTCGGCTTGGTATAAAGGTTTCACATTGATTTCAACTAGGTAGCTGGAGGATATGCAGAGAGGAGTGTATAATAGGAGCTGGAATCACCATTTGGTTTGTTGTGCCCACCCTGCCATTGAACATAACATAGCTGATCATCTATCACAATAAAAATTCGCATAAACATCATGCTAATCTATCAGCATAAAAATGAATTGTGTAAAACTGCTAGAGGGTTACTAAAAGTACTAAAGTTGTTCACTTTATAAGTGCACATTTTACAGCACAAACTCCAAGGGATGTTTCTTTCAAGCTAATTATGGGTTGGCACTTAAGTCTTATTCAGTTGATTTCCTGCTGTTCCCTTAATTGGGAACTGTGTAAACAAGTTAATGTTATTCAATTATACTCTTGTGAAGTAGAATTAGGAGTAAAATTTTCCCGTTGCTGGTTCAGAAAGCAAAAGTTGTATGAGTTTTCTTTGTTCACTGCTAACATATGCTATTCAAAATTAGAAATTGGGTAGTTTTATACATTGATTATTCACAATCACAATTTAAGTGAAAAAAGTTCGACTGACATTAATGATCTTAACCTTTGTAGAGTGCAAACTTCTGCAAATTGTATCTGTGCATTTCTAAGTGCCAAGAGATACTTTGAGTGATGAAAGAAGCTTGACTACCTGCCAAGGGAGAGAGATGTGATGTTTCAACTCAAACTATTTGTCTTGACATAAAGCAGCTGGGCAATTTTGTTTCCTCCCCTTGCCACCCTCCTGCCAATCCCTCTTTTCAACACAACCTATTTTTAAGTCTTCTCCTGTTTCCTGTTCTTTTCTAAAGCTAACAACCCATGAAACAATACTCTTTAGTTGTTACTGTCTCTTTCATGTGGTCAATCTGTGTACGATAATCAAAATATAAAATTGTGATATTTAATTTTGGGTGTATTGATCAATAACTGTACATGGTCAACCAATCAAGATGTTATAATGACTAAATCAAATCTCCAACGGGCCCTCTCCTAAAATGGAGAAGATTAGGCTAATTCTGGTTGTTGTTTACTCTGCCTTGGCTGAAGTCATTTAAGTTCAGTGTGCTTTTCAAACCCTCCCTAACGTGCATGCATGCCTTGCTACAGGACTCAGATTCTAACTACCAATGACTGAAAGGGGAGAAGCAGTGAGTAATTTTACTATCTGTCTGCAATATCGTCTGCAATTCCTTCCTTTTCTGAATGGCAGAAGGCCAATGTGCATAAAAGCACAGCGTACAATGAACTTTGCTTTATTACTGTCTCTAATGGCTGCTGTAGAGCAAGTGAAACTGAATATCTAAACATTGCGGAGACACAAGGAACTGCAGATGCTGGAATCTTAGGCACAACACAGAGTGCGGGAGAAACTCAGTGGGTCAGGAAGCATAAGTGGAGGGAATGGATAGGCAACATTTCATGCCAAGAAGGGTTCCAACCTGAAACATCGCTTATCCATGCCCTCCACAGATGCTACCTGATTCGCTGAGTTACTCCTACACTTCGTGTTTTTATCTTAACATTGCATTCAAGGAAGTGGCAAATTAGATGCAAAAAATGGCTAAAGACAATCAGAGATCGAGTAAATATTTAAAAAAAGAATGCAAGGAATGCATAACCAGATTTTCACATAGTTGCAGAACATTGAAGGATCTTCATTATCTACAACAGTGGAGCAATATTTGTTCCCTGTGCAACTGATTGAAAAATTCAGTTAGCACTACACTTTAAAGGGAAGCTCATGAGAGTTGTCATTTTGACATATTTTTCTGTTTTGCACCTGGGTCATCTGTTATTGGATTCAAGTCCCACTGCACCATATTCTGGTATACCACAAAAGGAATGGCACATTTCCATTATTTAGATTGAACTATAATCTGTCTAACTGGAAGTTGGAGATTCCATAACATTGTCTTCTGCTAAGTGTAACTGTACACTCTGGACTGGCTTCTACAATGAATAATTGTGGTCACCCCAGTCTGAGAACCACTCCAGAGTCAAAGCTAACTGATCTAGCTTGCATTTTTTCTGTGCTAGTGTTATGTTGTAGAATCTGCAGGAAAACTATTTTCCTAAAAATCAATATGTGATTCTTTATAAAGATGTAGAGCACTCTGAATAAACGTTCCATCTTAACCCTAAAGATGTGGAATTAGAAGCACTGATTTGCTGATTCACTAAATATTCACACCCAAAATTGAGTAAATTAGTGTGTTGCCAATGATTAAAACGCAAAAATAATACTGGATCAGCAACTGAAACTACTTTAAATCCATCCATTGCTGGTTTTAAATAAATTGATACGTGGTGGGGGTCGACAAAATGGGGGGGGGGGGGGGGGGTGTTAGTAAAGCAGGTTAATTGTAATTTATTGAAATTGTACAAGATAACTAACAAAACTTAAAAAGTGGGTAAGTCATGGTGAGGTGGGTTAAGTTATTGCCCATTGATATATGTTCCTGATTTATTCAGTTCCATTCTTTCCCCATAAGCTGTAGTTGAAAGTCTGAAGTGGGCAAAATGCCAATGGAACTCAGCAGCAAAAAGCCTGCATATTTCTTCAGATATTTTAGTTTTTTCCAGCATAATGTGGAGAATTTGCTAAATTCGGTTTCCCATTGTGTTGTATTACATGTGAAGGTTGGGTAACTGAACACCACGATCAATCTTGAAACTCTATTAAAGTCTGACCTGTTGGCTCCCTTATTCCCAACCAAGTGATGAAATTAATTTGCAGTATGACATATTTGGTGTTCCAATCAGAGATTAATAGGATTCGTCATGTTTGTGATAGTCAGAAAATAGATGTGCAGCCTGATCCTGCCTTCCAGAGAAATTGGTCTGTACCTCTGCAGGTTATCATTCTTGAAGAATTCCAGGATATTTTTAAAAATACAATGAGGGTTTCTGCCTCTGCCACCCTTTCAGGTAGTAAATTTCAGATCCCTGCCACGCTCGAGATGGAAATATTTTTTTCTCACCGACCATTTAATCCTTTATACAATTACTTTAAAATCTTTGGTGTTGGAGACCTTGGCTAAGGGAAATAGGTTCTTCCTATTTACTCTGTCTAGGCCCCTCAAATAATTTCATACACATTATTAAAGTCTCTCCTCAGCCTCCTCTGTTCCAAAGAAAACAACCCTAGCTTTTCCAAGCTTTCCTCGTAGCTAAAACTTTCTGTTCCTGGCAGCATCCTCGTAAATCTCAATAATTGGTGAATTAGTTTCAAGGAATTTATTTTTCCTCTGGTTCTCTTTATTTGTACAAGAAATTGCTTCTTTTCTACAGCTGGAATTTTAACAGGAAGTTAGACATGTGTAGTTCAGGTTTCAGTTCTGCCCCTTAAGTAAGCACTAAACATTTCTCTCTGTTATACTTGTTCAATAGTTTCATGCAGTTGATTTGAGCGATCTCACCTGAAAAATATTCTCTACATTTGAATATTCAGAGCATCTCCCTAGCACTAATTGTGATTATTGCAAGTAGCTGAACCAATTAAGCTTTGCTATTAAAATGTAGCTGGCATGCGTGCATTTTGTTTGTGGTAACTATGTGTAGCTTTTCAGTTTAACCAACCACTGTCTTAAAGTTTGCAGAGATGTAGGTCTTCAACCACACTGAGAAGTCAGTCTAGCTGTTGACAATAGTCCTGGTTTCCTGATGTTTGCCTGCATATATTTCAGCATGCTTATGGCTTTTGATTTCCCTTGCACCTTAATCATTGTTATATTCTTATATTCTTTCAAAGCTTAGCTGTGTCTTCAATTTTATAAAGGTCAATTTGTGTTACAGTTTGAAGTAGAATATCTGCTTTGCATACAATCCAAATTACTTTCAAAATCATAATAGTTTTGTTAAAATTTAATTTGTTAGTTATGTCTGAATGTTTTAATCTCAGCATACAGCCAAATGGAAAATATTTACCGAGTTCCCCACTGGTGTTATTCTGTGGCTCACAATTGACTGGAAACTCAACTGGACCATAAATAGTAACTCGAGCAAGAAAATTGCAGATACTGAAATCCAAAAGGAAAGCAAAAGGTGTTAGCAGATGAAGGCAGCATCTTGAGAGAGAAAAAGAGTCAATTGTAGGGCCAATGATTTTTTGTCTGAACTGAAAACATGAGAAGTATGAGCTCCTTTAATTTTATTTTTTTAATTCATTTTTTGGGATATCAGTTTCAGTGGTAAGGCCAGCATTCATTGTCCATCATTAATTGAGAAGGTGATGGATGGTGAGCAGTCTTAAATAATTCCAGTCATTTAGGTGAATACTGTGCTTAGACCCAATGATGAACTATTGATAACATATTTCCAGGTTAGGATTACTTGCAATTTGGAGGGAACCTGAGGGTGGTATTAGCTGTTGCTAGTTTGGGAGATGCTGTTGAAATAACTTAGACAAATAACGGTAGTGCATTTTATAAATTGAATACATTGTGGTCATTATGCACGACTGGTGAATGGAATGAATGGTTAAGAAGGTTAAAAGAGTGCCAATTAGGAAGGAAGAAAACTTCTTCAAAGTAGGCAAACCTTGAGGAGCTTTCGCAGTGGAGCAGATAAAATGTGTAGGAAGGAAAATGCTGCCTGACTCGCTGAGTTACTCCAGCATTTTGTGTCCATTACCAATTAAGTGTGTTATTTGTCCTGGAGGGTGTTGAAAGGGGTTTCTTGAAAGTGGTTGGTATTGAATCATCCATCATGCTCCTGACTTGGGCCTTCAAGGGATCAATGGTTTCTTTATTATCAAGTACTGTGAAATACTTATTTTATACACAGATTAGCAAGACTATCATCATACATGAGCACAATCCCCTGGTTAGTACAGAATGTGCAGAGCAGCCCACTGAAACTATATGCAAGAGACGCCATTGAGATGCCATTTTACAGTTCCAGCTGCAACGGGCCTCAAAGGTCCTTTGCAGCCGTCGTCTCCATTCCGGTCATCCTGCGAACCTCTGTCCCTCTCCTCGCACAGCCCTCTTCAGCGATTGTTCTCGGGGAGCGCTTCCCGCAGCCGACCTTGGCGGCGGGGACGGTAAGACTCCCCCAGAAAACTGTTACTTATTTTTCTTTGTGTGATATATGAAGACCTATGATTATAAAATAAAGTACATAACTAATTGTAATAAAGAAATAGATGCATGGAAACATGTTTAGGCAGAGTTGCTGTGGATTTACAATCTGATTTAAAAAAACACTTCAGACGTGCAATGTAAACATGTGACCCATTCTTTTGATGGAAGAAGAATAATTACCTATGCTTTCAAAATAATTGTCCTTGTATCTGTTCTCCGCAGGTCCTGTTGTTTTGCTTCACTGCGGCTCTGTACATGTTCTTCTTTAGGTAAGTGTATGGCCTCTTTACTTCTCAGTTCTCTTTAATTACTGTCTTTGCTGCCCTCTGTAGCCTGATGGCTCGCTGATCTAAAGCTTACCACTTATTTGGAGGTTTGCTGAAGTTTTATTGCAGTCCATGAAAAGTGCAGACAAAGCTTTGAAGCCTTGTCACTCCTTTGAGCCCCTTAGGTCAGAGCAATGCGTTTGAATGCATTTGCAAAAGACATGGGCTGAGCCAACCAGTTAGAATGGCACCATAGGTCAGCCCATTTTTCTTCGGAACAAAACTATTTGGAGTAGTCTGGTGGATGAACAAGACATGACACAGAGAAACACAAGTCACGGTTCAATGGTAAACCACAAAGAACATTGACAGGAGAATGTTCAAGCAGAAAGATGCAGCACTGACAGTTTTAGATGACTATTAATCACTTTTGTACAATCATTGTTTGATGGAAATGAGATCTCAATGTGATTCATGTTATTTATACATCTTTATGCTGCATAATCATATTCAATTTAAAAATGCAGTGCACAAAAATAAATGGAGTATTTTGGAGAAACATTCAATTAGCTGCTAAAATCTTGTGTGTTAAGATGGCATGAGGGGAAGGGTTCTGTGTTCTGAAATTTACCTGAGATTGATTTAGCAATCTGTTTGAAAATTTTGTGATCAGAAAGCAGAGTTCAGGTTGCCATGGTGATTAATCCTACTTCTCAATTGTCCATCACAAAAGAGGTTGTATTACAATTCATCTGATCTAAATACCCAATCCTCGGGTGATTACCTGCAATTAAAATGCAAGGTATAAGTTAGTAGTCAAGTAATTCACTTGGAGATATTTATGCACCATACAAAAAACTACTTATTTTGCATCTTTTAGAAGGTGAATAGACCTTCAGCACGTGTAAAATTTGATAGATCACTTGAATCACTTTTAGATGTGCCTTTATTCTCCTTCGTTAAATTGAAAAACCTTTGTTTTTTGCAGCTATTTTTTTGTTCCTTGAAGAAAGTAATTTCATGATTAATTTGACAAAGCAAGCTGAAATTAAATTGTTTCTATGAGATTTGTGAACATTTTTTCAAAAGGTGTTCCGACTGTTTGATTAGATAATTTTTGCAAAGACCAATAACAAACAATGTATTTGAAAGAAGCTTCTGTAGATTTTGTTAAGGGCTGATTTGATAAAGGTAATGTTGTTGTGCTATAAACGCCAGAAAATCTTGAATCCATTTCCAATTGTGCTAGGTTTATGGACTTTGCCAAGATTGCAATTTAAATACTACATAGACACATAGAAAATAAGTGCAGGAGTAGGCCATTTGGCCCTTCGAGCCTGCGCAGCCATTCAATGTGATCATGGCTGATCATCCAACTCGGTATCCTGTACCTGCCTTCTCTCCCTTTAGCCACAGGGGCCACATCTAACTCTCTCTTAAATAAAGCCGATGAACTAGCCTCAACTAACTTCTGTGGCAGAGAATTCCAGAGATTCACCACTCTTTTATCTCTGGTTCCAAAGCTCATCTCTATCTCCATATCCGGAAATCTTTGATGATTTATCTGTGGAGGTTGGCTAAGAGCAGAATCAGGCAAAATATTAAACAAATTACTCGAGTACAGTTCAAAATTAGCTCCCGAGTTGCGGAATACATTGACATTCTGCAGTGTTATTTAAATTAAAGTACTTTTGACGAATCCAATATGTATTAGCAGTTTAGTTGAATTACGACAGATGTTTAGAGAAGTAAAGTGAATGTTTTAATAAATTGCATTTGGGAAGGTGTGGCCAATGATAACAGTTGCATTTGGGCAGGTGTGGCCTATGATATCAATTTAAATGGAGCCTTGGATAATAGGTTTTATCAGAAGTTCAGATTTTGTGAAATGACGTTCCCAGTTATAGCATACGGAGATAGTGAATTAAGATTGTGACCAAATGAAGTTAAATTGATGTTCACACACCAACCATTATTTTTGATGGTATTTTCCATCTTGGCATGTTTTTTGTTTTGTACTATTAGGCAGAGCAGATACAAGGTATTTTCCCTGCCATGGGACAGAGAGCAAGAAGGGGAAGCAGATAATACTATTGCTGGTAAATCAACACAGCAGCTGCAGCGGGTTGAACTGAGCAATGGGAGGCGACCCATTGCTTTTTGTTGATAAAGCAACAGCGCTTAATTCTAATTTTATAGTTACAAAAAAAACATATTTCCAGATATAAGATATGTGCAGCTCATCTGAAATTAAATTGGTTTTGCAAATAAGTAGCTCAGTCAAATAGATCATAAGGATCAGGATTGATCTGGAGATAATGCAGGATGATAGTGCAAGGAATCATTGCAATACAGAAGGAGGCAATTTAGTCTGTGCCTATTCCTGGGGAAGATGAATCTAGTCAGTTCTATTCCCCATTTCCCTGAAACTCTTTGAATTATTTTAATTTAATGGGTTGCAGTGTTCCTTTTTATGGTACTGATTGATTCTGTTTCTAACATCATATTGTCATATTACCAAGTAGAAAATTGAACAGCATTCTCTAAAACCTTTTAACAGCGTGGAGCTGTAGTCAGTCCTGTTGTCTAGGTGTCCCAGAGGTGAGTTTACGGCCAGGGAGATGGCGCCTGCCCTGAACCTGTTGTGACAGTATGCAAACTGCAGTGGATCAAGGTTGGCTGGGAGGGTAGAGTTAATGTCTGTCATCACCAGTCTCTCAAAGCACTTCATGATGGTGGATGTCAGAGCCACTGGATGATACTCATTGAGGTATGCTATTTTACCTTTCTTTTATTTCGGGTTGATAGAAACATTGAAAGATAAGTGCAGGAGTAGACCATTCGGCCATTCGAACATGGCTGATCATCTAAAATCAGCATCCTGTTCCTGCTTTTTCACCATATCCCGTGATTCCATTAGCCCTAAGAGCTAAATATAACTTTCTCTTGAAAACATCCAGTGAATCGGTCTCCACTGCCTTCTGTGGCAGAGAATTACACAGATTCACAACTCTGGATGAAAAGGTTTTTCCTCATCTCAGTCCGAAAAGACCTACCCTTTATTCTTAAACCGTGACCCCTAGTTGTGGACTCCCCCAACATCGGGAAATATTTTCCTGCATCTAACCTGTCCAATCCTTTAATAATGTTATATGTTTCTACAAGATCCTCTCTCATCTGTCTAGATTCCAGTGAATACTAGCACAGTTGACCCATTCTTTCATCATATATCACTCACCATCCTGGGAATTAATCTGATGAACCTACACTGCACTCCCTCAATAGCAATAATGTCCTTCCTCAAATTAGGAGACCAAAATTGCACATAATATTCCAGGTGCAGTCTCACCAGGGCCATGTACAACTGCAGTAGGACCACCTTGCTCCTAAATTCAAATCCTCTTGCAACGAAGGCCATCATTCCATTAGCTTTCTTCACTGCCTGCTGTACCTGCATGCTTACTTTCAATGACTGATGTACAAGTACACCCAAGTCTTGTTGCACCCCTTTTCCTAATCTGATACCATTCAAATAATAATCTGCCACTAAAGTGGATGACCTCACATTTATCCACATGCCATGCACAGGGCCAGATTTAGATGAAGAGAGGCCCTAAGCTATTTCACTTGTGAGGGTCCCCCCCCAATCCCCCACCCCCACGACTATGACTACCCGACAGTGACGGTGAGGCACTTTTAGATCCTACTGTATGTTGTCATTAAACAATTGGTTTTAAAATACAAATTGGATTCACCACCGAGCAGGTGATGCCTTAACTGGATCGCCGTTTGAAGCTCTGGAGTGTTGGGCCTGCTGCTTCAACATCATGGAGCTGTGGTTTGCGGAGCCACCAAGCCTTGGGATGCGCTGATTTTAATATCGCTGAGCCCTGGGAACCCTTTGCCGAGGGCCGCCAGAGTGAATCTCCACCCATCTCGGCCTGTGGACTTCGGGAGCCGCAGTCTCCAGTAGGAAGTCGCCGATTCGGAAGTCCAAGCCGCTGAGAATGTTCTCCTGTTCCAACGTCGGATGGTGACCCCCAAATTTCATTGTACCAATGGTCATGAGGGGGGCGTCCAAGAGGAGGGGGTTCAATGGAGACGGGAAAAGGATCATCAATGGGGGCGAGGACTCCTTCCCATGGAAGAACGGAGTGAGATGGAGGCGACTGAAGAAGAGCTCCAAATCGTGGCGTGCGCGGAACTCATTGAGGTGGGGATGGAGGGGCACAAAGGTGAGGCCTCTGCTGAGGACCGACCGTTCGGTATCTGAGAGGGGGAGGTCAGGGGGGATGGTGAACATACGGCAGGGATGGGGGTTGGGGCCGGAGGAAGGCAGGTGAGTGGACTGAGGCCAAGCGCAGTCAAACCCAGGGGAGTGGGAGTCTGCAGTGTGGAAACTTCAGGCCCGGTGCTGAGTCCAGGCTGCAGGTAAGGCGACGGCTGCGGGCTGCTGGAGGGCGGGGGAGTGGACTGGGTCAGCGGGCAAAGAGTAGGAGGCCCCGGTTGGCGGATGGTCAGTGAGGCGGCGAGGTTCGACGGATCTGGTGAGGCTGCGAGGTGAGTAGGACCCCCCCTAGATCTCGAGCCCTAAGCTTAAGCTTGTCTAGCATACGTAAATCCGGCCCTGGCCATGCATCTGCCCACTCACCCAACCTATCCAAGTTACCCTGCATTCTTTGATATCGGGATGATGGTGGTTTTTCTGAATCAAGTGAGGAACTCAGAATGGAGTAGTGAAGGTTAAAGATGTTTGTAAAAACGTCTGCTAGCTGATCTGCACAGGTCCTGAGGATGTGACCAGAGATTTCATCCGGGCCAGTTGCCTTCCGTGGATCGCTCTGAGGGAGGCCGATTCTAGGTTGTGTTGGCCAGTGTGGTCAAGTTGGGCCGAAGGACTAGTTTCCACGCTGTAAGATTCTATGACTCTGTTTGCCTTTGCTTTATAACCCATTATAGTGTGCGTCTTACCACAATCTGTGGGTATCCGTGTCATTGCCTCGAGTCCAGCCTGTTCCCACTTGGCATTCTTAATGGCTCTCTGAAGGTCATTGAAGGATTTCACGTGCCATTCGGGATCATTTGACTTGAATGCTGCAGACTGGGATTTCACCTGGAAGTGGACCTCACCATTCATGGATTCATTGATTAATGATGTGTATAAACTGGTTCCATATCACATTAATGTCATGCATTGGCTCAGAGGACGGTGCTCCAGAGGGCCATTGACAACGCCCAGAGGATTGTCGGCTGCCCTCTCCTTACCTTGGAGGACTTACACAGTTCCCGCTGCATCAAAAAATCCCAGAGTATTATAAAGGACATTTCCCACCCCGGACACTCCCTGTTTGAACTGTTGCCGTCAGGCAGACGGTACAGATCTACAAGGACAAGGACGAACAGACTAAAAAACAGTTTTTACCCCACTGCTATAAAAGCACTAAATGTAGCCGCCAAGGAACGCAGGGGCGATACATACTAAGGGACTGTGATACACTGTGAAATCGAAAGGATGGAGGGTTGGGTGTTTATGCGTGCTTTCATGATATTTATTTTAGTTGTTTATCTTTTAATATTTTATCTTGTATGTATCGTTAGCTTTTAGAAATGTTTGAATGGTGCACTGACTGGCTGACATTTTTAAATTTCGTTGTACATGGTTCATGTTACAATGACAATAAAGAAACTATTCTATTCTATATTCTATTCTATTCTATTGATCTGCCAATGTTTTCTCTTTCTGATTACTCAGCACCAATTCAGCTTTAATCTACTCCCTACCTAGCCCAAGTAGCAAAGTTCCATGTACGTCCTTGCCTCATGTTTCTTGAATCTATGCATTCTTCTACTTCATAGCTAGATAATGGATCTTAACCAGATATTTCCTGTTCTAGAATCCTTGAAGTGGAGATGCTCATTATGATTTCAGTCTTTCAACATTGAGTTCAGTTTATCGATGCTTCAATTTGTATCAATGTATCTGGGGCGGAATGGTGGCACAGCAGTAAAGTTGCTGCCTTAGGTTTGAAGGTTAATTTGGCTTTGGTAAAAATTGTAAATTGTCCCTAGTGTGTAGGATAGTACTGGTGTACGAGGATCGCTGGTCGGCAAGGACTCAGTAGGCCGAATGACCTGTTTCCACGCCATATATCGGAACTAAACTAAACCAAACCAAACCAAACTAAACTAAAGCATGTGGGAAAAGGGTGGTCCAAAACCTGGTTATAATGCTTGAAATACTGATATGCTACAAACAGGACAATTTATCTACGCTGTTGATCGCAAAATGGATCTTTTCCCAATGTGCCAAAAATCCTCTCGTTGATTAAAAATGAACCTCTCCCTAGCACTAGGCATGAAACATACATTCCATTTGGTACTCTTAATCCTGCTTATAAAGGACAGTGTTTACTGACTTTATCATAGAACCCTGTAAAATGACCCTTTCTTCTCTTTGGCCAGCTTTTTTCCTTATTTTTGCTGGTATAAAATAATTTTGCATATTGATTAGCAAAAACTTCAGTGGACCTTCATTCTTACTACCTTGGGGTGCGCCATTTCTGTGCATGCCCTTGATTAAACTAACACCTTTCTAATCTCAAATTGTTCTTTCAGGTGTGAGCAGGGAGCCCAAACAGGTGCCACTTCCTGTCGCTTGTTCCAAAGCATCTCTATTGATTCTGAGCTAGAAATGTTCAAGATTTATAGATTAATTGTTTTCTTGGAAGAGCTGTGCTGCTCTATTTTATTTATCTATTTTATTATTTATCTATTTCAATTTTTAGTTTTTAGACAACCTTTTAATTGAGCACCAAATCGATGTCTAAAGTAGTTTTCAAATGTCTGTTTAATTTACACAAACCACAACTATAGAAGGTCTCTCTCTTTTGCATGGAATTTCACCTTGACTGAATTATCAAGTACAATGTAAGAAGTATTTTTAAGATTACTCTATGCATCAACTGTCAGTTTTTGCACATATTTCTGCACACTAAAGGAATAGGAAAGAAAAAAATTGAAAAATAAATTGTGGTAAAAAGATCTCACTAGAGGATACAAATAAAAACAAAATATTTAGATTCTACCATGTCTGATACTTCAGCAAAGTTCTCATTTTTTATAGTTTAGTTTAGCTTAGAGATACTGCGTGGAAAACGGCCCTCCGGCCCACCAAGTCACTGCCGACCAGCATTCCCCGAACATTAACAATATCCTACATACACTAGGGACAATTTACAATTTATACCATAGCCAATTAACCTACAAACCTGTACATCTTTGCAGTGTCAGAGGAATCCAGTGATCCTGGCAAAAACCCTTGCACGTCACGGGGAAAACATACAAACTGATTGCACCATAATCAGGATCAAACCCGGGTCTCTCGCGCTGTATTGCCTCCTCTACCGCTGTGCCACTAGTTTTCTGCATCTTTTTACTTTTCTAAGAGGCACTGCCGCTCCTTCAGACTTAGAATATATTGATAAGATGTTTGTCTGTGGTAAACCAATCTTGTTTTCACACTTGGATAATGTGCACTGGATGTAACTGGAGTGGTTAACTGATTTATTTTTATTTGTTTTTACTACCACTTCACCAATTCCATCACCATCTTCTTAGCCCAAGGCAATTGAAGCTTTTTAAAATTATTTCAAATACTAGCCATCCATGGCCAGCATCGGGGCCCTTGTGGCTTATACCCTGACACTGTAAAGAAAAGGACTTATACTATAAATTAAACATTTCCGGAATCATGCATGCACAGCCATTAATTTGTTGACGAGTGTTTCCGTTTGATCACAGAAACACATTTTGTTCAGTATTAATGATTTTTTTTAAAATGTGACTAGTTTTTCTTTGTGCACTGATTATTCTCCCATATACCCAGTTGATCATACAAATGCCTCTTAATCTGACTGAGGCAGTGCATTGAAGCAGCAGGTGCTTGCTGATTGATGCTGAGTGTTAAATGTTAGATTCTGAAAGTTATAATAAATACTTACACTTATTTGTATAGAAGATTATTTTGGATCCAACTTGTGATTGCAAACAGGGTTTTAACTTTTAAAATGTTCCAATTCAAAACAAACTCGATTTGACAGGATAAGTCTTTGTATAGTCCAAATGTACCACCGTTCAAAGTTTGTAATTTCATCGTGTTTGACAATCAGATGGGGTTTAAACAATAGGATTTCTCTTTTGTGCACCAATACTAAGAAACTTATTCTTATGCGCCTGCCTTTTCATTTTCCTTGCATCTACTATTGCTAACATCATTCATACGCTGTATGTATTGATTGCTGGAACCTTTTTCATAAATCTGCAGGTGCTATCAATTCAATAGAGCCTGTTATTTATAATTCAGTGGCCTCTATAGAGATATTTGATTTCTTTTAATTGCATTCCCTTTTACAAAGGTATGAATGAATGGAGACGAAAGAATTGTGACCACTTTATTTTCATACTCCATGCTTGTCACCTTTCTCAAAAGATCAAAGTACAGTTACCTCCTCTGTCCCGTTTACTCTGATGAATGGATGTGATTTATTTTCATTTATTAAATTAAATAATGATAATGGAACCTTTGTGCTGATTTTGCTTGAAACTAATTTGAGATTAGGGCTCAAAATCAAATGAATCAAAGCTGAAAAAGTGATTCCAGTTTGAAACTATTAAAAATAAAGTATTACATCTTCTCCTTAACCCTCTGTAGCTGTGTTAACCTGATTTTGTGGGGTTTGGTTAGCTATTCAGCACAGAACCAGTAACTAACAGTGATAAATTTGAAGCTGTAGTTACATGAGCAACATATTTTCTTTTTGGCAAATCTCTTGTGTGCAATATGTTGAACTACATTAACTAAATAAGGGGTATAACACTCCAATATTTTGTAATCCAAAAATACTCACCTTGAACATGTAACCTTATCGGGAGTGGTTGAGCTCCCTAGTCAATGCCCCTCATAATGCACTTAATTTCCAGTACTAGTTATATCATGCACCAGACCTGGCAGTGTAACATATGATATATGAATGCAGTGAACTTGCACTGAGGTTGGGTGGATAATGGATCTTGTGGCCTCCAGACCCACAGCAGCTCACTCTTACTCCATTACTGCAGTCCCTGTGCTCCTCAACCCCTCTGTTGTTACAACTTCTGAGGCCCTGTCTGTAATCCCTTTCCCCATTGCTGTACCCTCTGAACAATACGTGCTGCCTACAAATAATAATAATAATAATAATAATAATATTTATTTATATAGCACTTTTCAACAAAACCAGTATTTGAACCAAAGTGCTTTACAGAGATTGATTAAATTAATTGAACAGATCAATGAAATAAATCCATACAAATCAAAAAAGAGAAAAAAGAGAAAAAGAAAAAAGACACAGAAACAGTACACTATAGAAATCAACATGAAACGTCCCCCCACAGCAGAATTCACTGTGAGGGAAGGCACCAAAAATATCCAGTTCTCCCCCTCATAGTCCACCCGAGGTCGGGGCCTATATCTGGCCTCCTCAGCCAGCCCGGTGTCTTCAGGCCCTCTTGCCGTGAAGCTGGATCATCGGCGTCGGTGAACATCCATCAGCGGCCAGGACTGAAGCGGCCGCTTCCCCCCCGAAGACTGCAACGACTAAAGTTCACAGGCCGCGCTGGCCGAACCCCCGACACTGGCGATCTCGGATCCCAGGCTCCGCGGTGCCGTCAACGGTCACAGTGCCCCGGAGATTACCGCAAGGCGACCCGGTAAGGCATCGCCCGCTCCTTGTAGATGTCCCAGCATCTACACCGCCGTCGAAGCTGCAGTCCCCGCAGGAAACGCCGCTCAGCGCTGCTCCAGTTCGACTAGGCCGCACAGAGAGGACGAAGATGCGGTTCGGAGAAAAACCGCATCTCCGACCAGGTAGGACTGGGGTTAAAAATAATTTCCCCCTTCCCCTCCCCCACCCACCACATAAAAGAAGACCTCCAATAAACACCTGATATGAACAGGACTAAAAATAAAAATAAATAAGGGTGAAAGGACGGACAGCAGGAGGAGCGGCCATACACAACGGCGCATCACCCCCGCTGTCCGCCATCTTTAAATACAAATACCCAACATGTCCCATTTCCTCAATCTGTTGCCACCCATCTTCTACTTGAAGTGTTTATCCATATTCGGTCTGCACAGATCTGATGCTTTGTCGATCATGTATTTCTGAATCAGATGGTATTATTACGTGAATATTATTCTACCCTTGGTCTAAGTTTTGGAGCAAATAATGAAGGCATGTTCTGAGGTATTTTGACATTATGTACACATTATGATTCCACATTTCCTTTAAAAGATGCTTGCTCGGTTTAATTGTAGCCCTTTCCAGACCAATCCCACTCATCATTGTTGCTATACTCTATAGTCTTATTACTCTTACCCATTCCAATCCAGGCTCTTGCTCCCTAATCTTCTGAACCTCTGCCTCTGGCAGTCTGCTCCCTTCGCCGCTGCCACCCTCAAGAGCAGGATGAACTGTTGTGGCCAAATACAGATGGGTGTTCACAAAATCATTCCCTTTCAGTTCACTTACACGGGGCACGATTTCTGTCATTTCATGGGGCACGATTGAACTCCTTCCCACGACCCCCCTTGTATCAGTTACACCACTTCCACCCCAACATATCATTGAATGGCGAGTATATGTAGCGGTACACAATATTTTATCATAATATAACCAGGACCATCTATTGTATATAAAAGTAAATTCATTCACTTGTTTGTTTTTACTTTGATCTTTTGTGTGAACCCCAAGAATTTATCAAATTAAGCAGCTAATCTGTAAATATTCAGAAGAAACGTAGCTTCAGTTGATACGTCGGCTATGTCCAATATTTCTCCAAAATATTTTATCCCAACACTTTGCCACCAAAATGTTTTTCTATATCTGCTACTTTTCTTCATTCCATAAGTCTGGAATTTTATCAACAAATTTCCTGAAACATCTTACCACAACATTTCTAAAAATTAATGCACCATTTTCTGCATGCTTTTATTTTACCATGGTAACTTCAGTTTCTTAAAACTTGAATTTGTTATATGTTACACTATCTTTTTTACTGTAGGAGAACCCTAGCTCCCAATGGCATTGGCTAACCCACAGTGCATAAGTCAGACATTGAAATGTTATATCTCCACACTTTGTCTTCCAGCACCCTCTACACTATCGTTAATAGAATACCTTTAAATCCAGGGAGGCATGATGGAAGCAGGATGCTGATGTCATTCATGGTCTGATTTTACACCCCCCTCAATCTTGACAAACCACGCAGTGGCATTGATGAATGTAGTAACTTATTTTTATTAGTATTGTGGCTGCAAATCTTCCTTTGTCATAATACATTAAATCCATGTAGTTGGCATTCAGTGAGTCCAGGTAGTGCTCAAGTAGAAGCACAATTGTCATTTTGGACGTTTAAATTAAGCTATGACGTAACATTGATTATAACTTTTGTGCAACGGATATAACCAATTATGCAATTTATCTCCTGTTGCTCAAATTGGGATATGTGCATGAGGCAGGAAGGTGGCTCTGTGGCAAAGAGCAGCTGTGATTTTTATTGAATGGTGGAGTTAGCTTGAGTGGCCATAGCACCTCCTTAATGTACAGTATTTTAACAGGGATTTTTAGATTTGTTGGCTATTCCTTCCTTCGGGGTTTTGTGTTTGCCCTAAACTCCACAAAACTCCTGAAGAATTTATAAATGTAATGTTGATGCTGACTTTCAAGAAATTCCAACAGTGAGAACATTTTAAGGATTGTCTGAGAAGAATAAAATGCTCTGATAATATGCTGTAATTTTTTTTATTGAAATGCGTAAGTTGAAAATGCTGACAGTTTATTTCCCCCAGTTTATTACTAATCAAGACAGTGGTTATATGAGAACACCACCACTTGCAGGTTCCTTTCCAAGTTTCACTACATCTTGTTTTGGAAACATATTGAGTATAATCTGTTGTCATTGGTTCCAAGAGATGAAGAACTGTTTTTTTAAAATACATCAAATTCTCAGACCCAGCAACTAATCTCCATTCTTCTGCAATCAATTTGTGTTTTTGAAAATAAACGTTTCTGGAGGAAACATTGGAAGAGTTGAACATTGGAAGAGATGAACATAGGAAGGCGTCTGACATTTGTAAAGTGTACATTTGAAATTTCATCAACTCCCTGGAGGCGGATATGGTAGAGATGGGGATATGTGAATGAGAATTAAAAGTGAGGAAGCTCACTGCGATATTTGTGGAAAGCAGCAGGGAAGGGTTGTAACTGCTGAGCAGGTAGTTTGCTGCGGAAGGGTGCGAGTAATGATTGGAGAGAGACCTACAGAAAGACTTTTGAGGTCTTGATGGATGGTTGAAGGGAAGTGTGTAAAAGAAAGATCTTAATTATCTCTCTATTATACTTGATTGTTTCTTGCAGTTTCAAGCAATTTATTTAAATCATATGAAAGCATAGCATTGAAACAGACCCTAATAGCCCACATCGTTCATGCTGACTGTACTGCCTATCTACACAAATCCCATTTTCCACACTAGGTTCCACATCTCTCTATTTATTTCCTATCTTAGTACTGACCAATATATTTTAGTTGTAATCGTCTGCCTACACTAATTCTGGCAGTTCTTTCCAGATATTCACCACTCCCAGTGCGGAAAAAACTTATCCCTCATTACAATGCCCTGATAATTTTTGTAAACCTCTGAAAGGTCAGCTTTCAGCCTACAATGTTTCAATGAAAATAAACTTAAACTATACATGTATTCTTAAAATTATAGCCCTCTATTTCAGGCAACATCTTGGTGAACCTCTCCACACTCTCCCTCTTGCCATCCCATCCTCCTTATTATGTGACAACCAGAACTGTACACAATACCACAAGTGCAGTCTAACCACTGTTTTGTGAAATTGCATCATGTGCCTACTCCTACACTCAATGTGTCGGCCATTGGAAGGCAAGCATAACAAATGCCTTTATTAATACTCTTTCCGATTGTGTCGCCATGTTTACGGAATTAAGGGCTTGCACCCAAGGTCTCTCTGTACATTCATGCTTCTTTGCCCCTTGGCATTTACTCCATATGTCCTACCAGAAATTGATCTCCCAAAGTACATTACCTCACACATGTCCAATTATAATTCCATCTGCCGCTGTTCTGCCTGAATTTCTGCTCCATTTATTACCCCTATTAGTTATTTAAAGTTAAATGAGCAATTTTGTTTAACAACAATGAATTTTGAATCTCATTGAATACTAAAATCTTATTTGTAAAATTCTATAATAGCTTTATATTCAATGTTGTTAGTGGGATTTGAGTGTTAGAAACTCTAACAATATCACAAAAAAAATCTTGGTTCACATGTTCAAAATTCAATTTTATTCATCCCATTATTCATCAGAAACATCCAATCAATAGAGCAGACTAAATGATACGTTTTAAATTCGCTCTATCTTTCTCAGACAAACAATTGTTTCAAATGATTGAGAAGTAATATAAAGGTGCCCTCTACTTGCTGCAAAAATTCATGTCTATTGCCTAAATGATGATCACTTTTCATGCATTAAGAGCTAATTGTTAAGACAGTTTGAGAGAGAAATACTTAGCCTTTGGAAAAGTATTGCATAAATTACAGCTGCACAACAGAACCAAATGTTTTTGATTGCCATTATCTGTTTTCCTTTGGTGTTTGGTTTCTGTTCTATGATGGTAATATAGTGAATCAGGAACGT
The DNA here is from genome assembly GCF_028641065.1 of Leucoraja erinaceus. NCBI lineage: Eukaryota > Metazoa > Chordata > Chondrichthyes > Rajiformes > Rajidae > Leucoraja > Leucoraja erinaceus. The sequence goes on from NC_073382.1 coordinate 64,321,893, forward strand.
GTTTCCCAGCTAGGTGAGTGGAAGGTAATAGGAGAGGCTTTTAATGTCTAAAATTTCAGACATCTCTGTATAGAGGCATCCCTTGAGGAAGGAAAGAAGGGGACCCTCCCAGAAGCTCCTTCTGTCAATCTCAAAGCCTCTTTGTCATGGAAGCTCATTGATGTTACTTTGTCTTGGCTGTTTATCATGTTCCTGTCATCTGGCAGCCCAAATAGGGAAAGTGACTGTGTGGTTCTCAGGCCATGGATAATATGTTGCTTGTTGCTGCAGGGACCTCCGCGTCCCAGCTGTGCCGGAATGTTTCCTCTTGGGGTTAGATGGCTAAAATGCACTGTGTCAACTGGCTTCAGCTTTTGTAGTGTTCCAGTTTAGTGATACTACAAGCTAAAAGATGTGGAAGAAGTTAAGTTTTGCATATTTTGCTTCTGATCTATTTTACGTACCATTTGATATAATCCACTTTCTTAAACAAAAGCATGATGAGAAATTGTTGATTTCAAAATAATGCTTTCTTTCTTATTTATTTTTTTACTACCTTCTCCATCTTTCTCAACGGTCAGTGAAGCGTAATTAAAGTATAGTTAAAGTGGTATCATCCAATTTGTGAACAGCGTGATTCCACCATGATCAATGTAACAAAGACCAGCTAATTTGATGTAGCTATGCCAATTAAGTGATAAATAATGACCTGGAGACTGGGAATAATTCAAATGCCTGCTCGTCCCATGAAATGATTTTTGATTGAATGTGTCAGCCAAGATTTTTTGTGTACTCAATTCTGGAATGGAACTTAACAGTTTTCTAGTATAGAGGTAAAAATGCCACAAACTGGCCCAGGGCTGATGTAGTAGTACTTATTATGACTGTACTTAAAATAAAAGCTTCTGAGAAATAGACTTGGAGTCATAGAGTCATGGAGTGATACAGTGTGGAAACAGGCCCTTTGGCCCAACTTGCCCACAATGTCCCAGCTGCACTTGTCCCACTTGCCTGTGCTTGGTCCATATTCCTCCAAACTTGTCCTATCCAAGAACCTGTCTAACTGTCTCTTAAAAGATGGGATAGTCCCAGCCTCAACTACCTCCTCTGGCAGCTTGTTCCATACACCCACCACATTTTATGTAAAACAGTTACCCCTCGGATTCCTATTAAATCTTTTCCCCTTCACCTTGATCTGGTCCTCGATTCCCCTACTCTGGGCAAGAGACTCTAAGCATTTACCCGATCTATTCCTCTCATGATTTTGTACACCTCTATAAGATCTCCCCCTCATCCTCCTGCGTTCCATGGATTTGAAACCCAGCCTACTCAAGCTCTTTCTATTGCTCATACCCTCTAGTTCTGGCAACATTCTCGTAAATCTTTTCTGAACCCTTTCAAGCTTGACAATATATTTCCTATAACCTGGTTTTCAGAACTGAACACAATATTCTAAATGTGATCTCACCAGCATTTTATACAACTGCAACATGACATCCCAACTTCTATATTCCAATACCCTGGTTGATAGGCCAAAATGCCAATAGCCTTCTTGACCACCTTATCTACCTGCGACTTGACTTTCAAGAAACCATGCACCTGTAGTCCTAGATCCCTCTGCTCTACAACACTACCCAAAGGCCTACCATTTACTGCGTCGGTCCTGCCCTTGCTCGACATCCCAAAATGCAACACCTCACACTTCTCTGCGCTAAATTCCATCAACCATTCCTCTGCCCACCTGGCCAATCGATCCAGATCCTGCTGCAATCTATCGCAACCATCTTCACTATCTGCAAAACCACTTACTTTTGTATCATCAGCAAACTTGCCAATCTTGCCCAGTATGTTCTCATCTAAATCATTGATGTAGATGACAAACAGTAACGGGCCCAGCACCGAACCTTGAGGCACACCTCAAGTCACAGGCCTCCAGTCGGAGAACCAACCTTCCACCATCACCCTCTGCTTCCTTCCATGGAGCCAATTTGCTATCCCTTCAGCCATCTCTCCTTGGGTCCCATGCGATCTCCCATGCAATGCATTTCGTTGTCTCTGTACTGTACACTGACAATGACAATTAAAATTGAATCTGAATCTGAATCTGAATCTGATCTGAATCTGTTCTAACCTTCCAGAGCAGCCTATCATGCGGAACCTTGTTGAATGCCTAACTGGAACCCATGTACACAACATCTACAGCTCTGCCCTCACTGACCTTTTTGGTTACGTCTTCAAAAAAATCAATCAGATTTGTGAGACACGACCTCCCCCATGCTGACTATCCCTAATCAGACCTTGCCCTTCCAAATGCCTGTACAACCTATCCCTCAGAATACTCTCTAGTGACTTTCCAACTACAGATGTTAAGCTCACTAGATGTCTCTATAATGGGTTGAACAGTATTTGAAGGCTGCATGCTAATGTTGCTGGGGACCAGATATATTTATAGTATTTTTAAAAAGATTTATGAATAATATCCAATGGAAGTAAGTAATTAAGACACAAAATCCCCATTCTGATAAGGTTATTTACCCGTTTTATAATCATCATTAAAGTATTTTCATTGACAGCTTCTCAATTTCTGAAGCTAGCAATTTTTCATTACGCATGAAACTTGATTGCAATTTATTGTGACAATAACATTTTAACTTTTCGATAATAATAATAATAATAATAATGTTTATTTATATAGCACTTTTCAACAAAACCAGTATTTGAACCAAAGTGCTTTACAGAGATTGATTAAATTAATTGAACAGATCAAATGTCAATAAATCCATACAAAACAAAAAAGAGAAAAAGAGAAAAAGACACAGAACAGTACACTATAGAAATCAACATGAAACGTCCCCCCACAGCAGAATTCACTGTCAGGGAAGGCACTAAAAATAACAGTGCTTTAAATACCGTCTTTAAATTTAATTGTGTTTTTCCTTGATTTCAGCATTTAACGTCACATGGTGTTTGCGCTCACTAGGTGTATTTTCTGTTTCTTCCTTTCACCCTGTCTCTCTTTTTCTCCTGCTGTCTTGTGTTCTAACAGTTTTGAGCTTTGTGCCTGTGATCTCACTTGCCTCCATGCACTCTCTACGGGCACTCTCTCTCTCCCTCTCCCCAAACACACTCTGTCTCTCACTCCAACCTGTGTTCTCCCCGACCATTGGTGCCACACTCAACTATTTTCACCAGCCACCACCATCCATCCCTCATCTTACTTGTAATTAACAACTATACCCCTGCCAAACATACCCCATACGACGTCCAGGCCCATTTCAACCTCTTCTGTCCACATTTGCCCACTCTTCCTCCACTACCCATTGTTTCCCTCCTCATGTTCATGCTTATTCTCAGTTACTACTTTTTCCTAGCCCTCTGATATGTTCCCACACTCCCCCCTCACTTCCCCAGAAAATAATTATTGACAACTAATTGCAACATAAAGTGTTATTTCTCCAATCCATCAAATACATGTTTCTTCCAAGTGCTGTCAGTGGCAAGATCTTCATTTCACATTGATGATTTCCACATTGTGGATGGGTAGCTTTGAGATTGCCAATAGATTCAGGCAGTTTTCCCAAACTGTCTGTTTTATTTATTCTGCTTGCTAGTAGAATACTTCTGCTCACAGTTACCCAATCTATTCCAAGATCCATTCAACCTGTTTCCCTCCATCCAGCTGCAATAATGTTTTGATTTTCAATATGGTCCTGCTCAGTCACTAATTTCAGGAGTATATATTGGAGCATTATAACTGTCTGGAAAATATGTTTTCATGTTCTATTAATATTATAACAAGGGTATTTTTTGATCTTTTAACTAATTCCATGTTTTCATAACATTACATATCTGGATTATTCTAAAGAAAATATATTATTTCCATTTTATTTCTTAAATAATAATGGTCGAGTGCAGAATGTCCAGATCTTATTTATTTTGTTCAGACTACATACTAGTTGCAGCCCATTTGAAACCCTTAGAATATTTAGAACAGTGCAACTCAGAAACAGGCCCCTCGGCTAACAACGTCTGTGCCAAACATAGTGGCAAATTAAACTAATCTCCTCTGCCTGCATCTGATCAATTTGCCTCCATCCCTTTCATATTCATGTGATTATCTAAAGCGCTCTTAAACACCACTATGGAATCTGCATCCAACACCACCCAGCACATCTCCCTGATCCATACCCATCTCCTTTAAACTTCCCACCTCCGACCTTAAAGTTATGTCCTCAAGTATTCTATCTATAACTCTCAATTTTATAAACTTCATTCAGGTCTCCCCTCCACCTCCTGCGCATGAGAGAAAACAATCCATGTTTGTACAACCTCGCCTCATTGCTCATACCCTCTAACCCTGGTTGCATCCTGGTGTACATCTGCAGCAACCTTTGAAGAGCCCTCACATCCTTCCTGCAAAAGCATGAATAGAATGAGCCTCACAACCCCCTAATCATTCTGTACAATTATTTGTGAATTATTTGAAATATTTTCCATGCTAGAAAGGTAATTTTATTCAATTTAATATTTATATCACTGTTTAAAGTAATATTCCAGATTTATCTCTTCCTACCAATTTACCATCTTATGAAACTTTATAGTTACTTCCTGGGTATTCAACTTTTATATTGAAAATCCAGATCTGTCTTATCTTTACTTATAATGTAGCTTTGTAACAGTTCATTTTGTGACCATCAGAGCTTAATTAACTGTATCTAGATGTTCTGTGTATTATTTGATGATAACACTATTCAGTTTCCTCATAATCTGCTCTAATTTATTGTCAGTCATTTTTGTTTGTGTTTTAATTTCCATTGGGTTTGCTGCTGTGCATCCAGTGGATGTGACTAGTCATGAGTTTATTGAGATTTTGTATCTCCTGTTGTCTCTCAAATTAAGAGGAGGCTATTCAGGACTGCAATTTTAACAATTTACTACACTTAAAGAAAGGTGATTCTTTGAAGTTTCCTACCTCCAGAGGGATGTGGGGGCTTAGTCATTGATTGTATTCAAAACAGAAATCGATAGATTTGTGGAATTAAGAGAAAGAAGGACATACCAGTATCATCGAGGATTCTCACCATCTGGACCATGGCCTCTTCTCGCTGCTACCAACAGGCAGGAGGTATAGAAGCCTGAAGTTACACACTGCCAATGAGGAACAGCTATTTTCCTACAATAATCAGATTCTTCTGCACAATTCTGATCTTACCTTGACTACAGACCACTACGCATCACCTCTTGCACTACCACGGGCATGTTTATTTTCTAAATGTGTTTTCCACTAATTATTTTTGCACTCTTTTCATTTTAATGTGTAATTTATGTACAGTTTAATTTTTTATGTGTTAATTGGAAATATCCTTTCCTGAGATGATGTATTCTTTCCTTTCCTTTCAAAACTGTAGTCATCACAGCCTCAACTACATCATGGTACTTGACCTCTGTGATCTGGAGAACTATTTTCCCATCTGCAATCCCACTTTCAATACCCTTCCCCAATATTTTGCCATTTCTCCAAAATGATACAATCTTTCCCACAATTATAGGATTGAAACTCTCAGTGAGGATTTATGATTTTATGATTTAACTTTTTTCAATATTTGGGGTTTCACATTGACTTTGTTATGAACTGTGCAATTGTTCAACTTTTCTTTAGGTGATTTTAAAAATAGAATGTAATTGCAAAAGTGGCAGCCATTCAGCTTGTAACACTATTAAAAAATGGCCAATTAATACTATTTCCCTGTTTTTTGTTTAGCCTGCAGTTTTCTTTCCACCAAGTAGATATCCAATTCTTTGTTGAAATCTGGTATTGAATCTCTTACGCCAGTCTGGTGCATGTTGGGTTTAAGAACTTTGTGTATTTAAAAAACAGTTCCTCATCTCTAAAATGTTTTGCCTTAAATCTTTGACCTTTTGGTTACAGTTCTTTTTGCCAGTGGAAACTGTTTCTCCTCATTGGCTGCCAATCCCCTCATGATTTTTGAATGCGTCTATTACATCAGTTTCACAACCATCTCTACTCTAAGGAAAACAATCCTACTTCTCTAGTTACTGCCAAGTAAATGAGGTTCCTCATGTGTGCAGTCATTCCAATAAATCTCCTCTGCATCCTGTCCAAGGCCTTGACATCCTCCTGCAAGTTTAGGCTGCAAAATGTTAGTGACAGTTTATATAATTATCAGGACTATACTTCAGGGATGTGGTATCATATTTCATCCAATAGAGCTGGTTAGCGGAAAAAATATGGAAGGGATATAGAGGCCTTGTATGTAAAAACAAATCAGTCAGAAGAGAGAATAATGCAAAATAATTGGTGTACAGCTATTTTCATTCCTGTGTTTATAAACAGAGATAGAACGTCCAGAGGACCACAGTCATATAATATTATTGGTTGGGAACATATTAGTATCCTTACCAAAAGATCATACAGAAAATCATCTGAAAACTGAAAATGTAGATGCATGAATTCCAAAAGGAAAGGTCTTATACTATTATTTGAAGACGTAACCAGGTTGAATTTCTTAAAGGTATTCAATATGGATCTGCATGAACTAAGGCCAGCACATGTGGTCAGGTTACATGTGGAAACTGGCCACAAACAGAGTAATGTGAAAGAGCAGATGTTTAGAAATTAAAAAAAATAATGTTTGCTATTCAAATATAAGGTTTGTGTTTAAGATTTAGGTTTAGGTTCATCTTAAAAATTCAACAAAACATCAAAATAGTAAATACAGAAATGAACTGACAAAACATAAGGAAACGGGAGCAGGAGGAGTTATTTAGGCCGTTTGAGTCGGTTTTGCTTTTGAAAAAGATCATAGCCATTCCAAAGAACGTACCAGATTTCCACTGTTGGTTGATAAAAATCTCTGGGACGCAGAATAAAAATTAACAATGACCTAAGCATTAACTTTTATTTTGGAGAAGCGAATTCAAACCCCCACAAATCAATGCAAAAATGTAGTACTTTTCAATTTTTCTCTAGAGACTTTCGCATCTAATTTTCAATGGCATATCCCCTAAATCCAGAAGCCCCAGAAACTAGAATTAATTTATCTTGTTCCAACCCATCAGTCAAAACCTAGAACATAGAATGGTACACACAGGAACAGGCCCATTGGTTCACAATACCCATGTAGAAACATGATGCCAAGTTAAACTCATCTCCATTGCTTGAACTTAATCCATTTCCTGTACATATCCATATGCCCATCTAAAATCCTCGTCAATGCTACTATTGTATTTGCCTCTGCCACCATCCTTGACAGTGTGTTCCAGGCATCCACCATTCCCTGCATTTCCTCTAAACTTTGCCCCACTCACCGTAAAGCTATGCCCTCTAGTCTTTGACATTTCCACCATGGGAAAAATATTCTAACTGTCTTCTCTATCTATCTCTCTCATCATTTTATATAATTTGAGCATTTAGTTTCCCTAAATCTCTTTCGAAACTTAAATCAAATCAACCTTTGACCTGTCTAAATTGATTAACTTAGACGGTAAGGAAATTGTGGGACGTGAGATTAGTAGAGGAAGATGGTATTGAGATAAATGATCAACTGTGATCTTATTGAATGGCAGATACAGCGCCCTCCATAATGTTTGGGACAAAGACCCATCATTTATTTATTTGCCCCTGTAGTCCACAATTTGAGATTTGTAATAGAAAAAAAAATCACATGTGGATAAAGTGCACATTGTCGGATATTATTAAAGGGTATTTTTATACATTTTGGTTTCGCCATGTAGAAATTACGGCAGTGTTCCTCCATTTCAGGGCAGCATCATGTTTGGGACACAGCAATTTCACATAAATGAAAGTAGTCATGTTTAGTATTTTGTTGCATATCCTTTGCATGCAATGACTGCTTGAAGTCTGCGATTCATGGACATCTCCAGTTGCTGGGTGTCTTCTCTGTTGATGCTCTGCCAGGCTTGTATTGCAGCCATCTTTAACTTATGCTTGTTTTGGGGGCTGGTCCCTTTCAGTTTTCTCTACAGCATATAAAAGGCATACTCAATTGGGTTCAGATTGGGTGATTAACGGCCACTCAAGAATTGACCATTTTTTTAGCTTTGAAAAACTCCTTTGTTACTTTAGCAGTATGTTTGGGATCTTGCTGCAGAATGAACCACTTGCCAATGAGCTTTGAGGCATCTGTTTGAACTTGAGCAGATGAGATGTGCCTATACTCTTCAGAATTAATTATGCTACTACCATCAGCAGTTGTATAGCACCTGCTTTGGATCTTGGGCAGTTCCTTCTCTCTTCCATACTTTGTTCTTGCCATCAATCTGATATGTTAATCTTCGTCTCATCTGTCCACATGATCTTTTTTCCAGAACAGTGGCTCTTTTAAGTATTTCTTGGCAAACTGTAACCCGGCCAATCTATTTTTGCGGCTAACCAGTGGTTGGCAGTGTAGCCTCTGTATTTCTTACTGAGACCAGGATAAGGGCCATAAATATAACAGAAATCCAATCAAGAATTTCTTCTAAGTAGGTGAGGAGAACTTCTTCAAAGTCAGCGTGGCCTGGTCTACAAAATCTGAAGATGGGTCCCGAGCTAAAAAGTCACAAATCCATGTTCCCCAGAGATGCGGCCTGACCTGCTGCATTATTCCAACACTTTGTGTCTTTTAATCGAGAATAGCTTTACATACTGAGTGGCTAGAATATGCAACACACTACCACAGGGAGACAAATAGCCCAGAATTGCACAAGAAGGGAAATGGGATAGAAGGAGATATTGAAGCATTTAGACGAAAATGTTGGAGGAAACTTGTGTGGAGCATAAAGGGCCTGTTCCACTTGGGCGACATTTTCGGCGAGCACCTGAAAAGAGGTTGTCGCGGCGTGGTTGTGGCGTGACGCATGTAGTGACGCACTTTGTCTCCCTGTCGCCCCTGGATTTTGGAATGTTCAAAATCTTCAGGCGACATCTGGGTGTCTTATCATGTGGTGCGCCCTGTCACACGCTGACGTATGCTATCCTGCGGGTGACGGCCGGTGGCGCGGGTATATAAAGCGCCGGTTTATCCATTAAAAAGTTATTGGTCCTTAGATTTATTGTAGATAAGTTTATTTCCAATGTGATTATTATACTTCGGTGTAACCTTCTTGTGTTGTGAAGGCGGGTGATGCGAGTGTCATAGCATGACGTGACGGTGACACGGAGTGTCGTACAACTTGACAGTTTTTAAGGCGTCACTGACGTTTGCAGTCGCTGAAAAAATCGCAATTGGGACAGGCCCTTAAGTGCGGTTAAATGGTGCAGCTCCAGCGATCTGGGTTCGATCCTTACTATGGGTGCTATCCGTATGGAGTTTGTACATTCTCCCTGTGACTCCGTGGGTTTTCTCTGGGTGCTCCAGTTTCCTCCTTCATTTCAAAGAAGTGCAGATTTGTAGGATGCAAAACTGGGATAACGTTGAACTAGTGTACGTGTGGTTGTTGTTTCACGCTCTATCTCTAAACTAAACTAAACTAACAAAAACAAACATGGACCTACTGAGCAGATTGCCCTGATTCTGTGCTGGTAAAAGTATATATTACAGTGTTTGCATATTATATATAGCTGCTGTTAGGTGTAGTGAGATATGTAGAGAAGCACACAAAAGGTAGGTGATATGTCAACTAAACTTTAGGAAACTTGAAAGAAAGTGTGTTTTATTTCAAATTTCTATGACAGCTTCCGAGCAAAGAGATTCTTTTTTTGTTCTTTTAACTCCACCAAACCTTAAGGGCTTGTTAACTTTACCTGTCCAAAGTGCAGTCTGGAATTGCATTTTCAAAAAAAAAATGAAATGAGAAACCTACAGCAGGAATAAAGCAGGTCAGACTATGTGACTTTTTAAACAATGTGAATAATTCAATTCCTATGCACAATGTCAGATCATATGCATTGCTGTATGTTGAGACCAAATGACTATGTTTAGCATTCTCTCTGGACAGAATCTTGGATTCTCTGTGTGAAGGAAGTCTGCATTTCTGATTGTAAGATGAGCTGTCTTTTTTAATGTACTCTGTTGTGAAATGTTTAAAGTGAAGAGTTATGGGACACACACAGGCTTACGCACAAACACACACACACACACACACACACACACACACACACACACACACACACACACACACACACACACACACACACACACACACACACACACACACACACACACACACACACACACACACACACACACACACACACACACACCCTCTTTCTCCACCAACCCGTTATGCAGGCGGGGGGCAGGGCAAGCGGGGGGAGCGCTGTCAGTGAAATTCCCACAGTGCAAAGCCAAGGTGATACAGACACACACCGCAATTAACAGGAGCGTTGGTGCTGTAATTAAGATGGCTAAAGCACAGTGTATGGTAAGTCCTTTAAAAGAGGAGAGGGGGTGAAGGAGTGGAGACAACTTTTAAGAAGCTAGAGATACACGGCTGTGAAGCTCAGCAGACATCAACATTACCAGTCAGTTATCCTTGGTTCTGAAAACTACTGCTTACGTTTTTTCTTCCCCCAATGAGCCAATGAAATTCACCGGTCAGCACCGGCTACAACCTATGAGAACCTGTGAGAACCTTCGACCTCCTGGCGACCCACCTACAGATCGAGAATTCTCGCTACTCTCCATGACGGCTTCATTCTGGTCACCGCTAATTTTTCGACATGTTGAAAAATTTGCGGCGACCATAATGAGGCCGCGACTAGTTCCCAGAATGCGGGAACTCCTCACGATCAGGAAGGCGACTACCCGGCAACCACCCGCGCGAACATGTGGCGACCATGTGTGACGACCAAAACGTCGCCTTAGTGGGACAGACCCATTAGAGGATTTTCATAGTCTGTTTTGGAAAAGAGCAATGAGTATACTTTGAAAGTGTTCTTTTTTATGCTTGAAAGATGAATTTGATTTCCATATACGCAATACATTTTATCTAAAAGCATTTTGCGACCAATTAATGAATTTTGATCCAGAGTAACTGCCATGTTGCACCAATCACCAATTTACAAGATCCCAAATGTTGAAGGCTCTCTAATTTGTTACTTTCATGCAGTTTTGGCAGCTGCTGGACAATACACTTGGAATATTTGAAGTCTGGTTTCATCAGCACTTTGGACTAGACAGTGATGTGTGGCTAGTAATAAAAATGGGAATCAAATAGTAAAGACTCTCCTATTTTCTCCTCACCTTCCACAAGACAGCAAATTGCTAGCTGCAAAACAAGCACTAATAGATAACAACACTATAGACAGCTGCGTACGCAAATCACTAATAAATAGGGCTGTCCAGTGATTGAGTTCATTGCAATTCTAGACACGCTTTTGGACATTAATAGAACATTTTAGACAGTTCAATGTAAAATGCTTTACCTTAATTTTTATTGGATTCAAATTCCCGAAGGGGCTTGCCGCTATCCCCGTGACTACATGGCTCTACAGACTAAGAATAGACACATAAAGCTGGAGTAACTCAGCAGGTCTCTATTCCACTACTTCCACTACATTTGTATTGCAGTTATTTTTGTACTGACATTGAGTTGTCAAGAATGATTGTAACACTTTTTGAAAGATTAGGGGATGATGGACAATGAGAAACTCGCACAGAATAACTATGATCATATGATCAACTATGATTGATTAGCAGGGCAGGCCTGAAGGCCAGGTGACATGCTGCTGTTCCTACTTTTCTGTGTTCTTGACCTTGGTGATGTCACATCCTTGCATAAGAGTCCACATCTTGAACAACAGATACAGTAGATGAGGTTGGAGGAGGTTAGCCGATGTATAAGTGTCCACATCTTGAACAAAGGATACAGTAGATGAGGATGGAGGAGGGCTCGCCGATGTATAAGAGTCCACATCATGAGTTTATTTGCATCTTCTCCAACCTCATCTACTGTATCCGTTGTTCAAGATGTGAAATTTTATACATCGGTGAGACCAAACGCAGACTGGGCAATCGTTTTGCCGAACACCTTCGCTCAGCCCGCATGAACCAACCTGATCTGCCGGTTGCTGGACACTTTCATTCTCCTTCACATTCCTATAGGGACCTTTCTGTCCTCGGCCTCCTCCATTGTCAGAGTGAGGCTAAACGCAAATTGGAGGAACAGCATCTCATATTTCGCTTGGGCAGCTTATAGCCCAGTGGCATGAATATTGATCTCTCTCACTTCAAGTAGCCCCGGCATTCCCTCTCTCTCTATCCCTCCCCCACCCGTCGTACTAGCTTCTCATTTTCACCCTACAAAGAACTTACAATGGTCTGTTTCCTTTATCATCGTTTCTTTTTTTCATATCTTTCATTCATTGTTCTTTATCTCTCCACATCATCGTCTATAACTCTTATTTCCCTTATTCCTAACCAGTCTGAAGCAGGGCCTCGACCCGACACGTCACCCATTCCTTCTCTCCAGAGATGCTGCCTGTCCCGCTGAGTTATTCCAGTTTTTTGTGTCTTATCTTCTGATTATTAGCTGATGTTAATGTATTTTGCCTTCACTGTAATTATCCATTGTATTAATCTAATGTTCAATACGTGAATCATGTATAAATAGTTTGAATAATATTCAAAGAATTCTTCACAACTTGGCGTTTACACAGCACTCATTTGTTAAAAAATGGTGCCTGTGATCTTTAACAACATTATTTAAAAAAAATCATAATTAATGTTAAAAATTATAGTAGCTTAGCGGGTCAGTTAGCATCCCTGGAAAACATGGAAAGGTAAATTTCAAGTCGGGACCCTTCTTCAGTGTGATGAATATGGTTATCATTTTTTTTCATGGAAGTAAACAGAGAGTACAGAAAGGCTAATTTGTGAAGTGTTTATAATGATTTCAGTTGCTTTCTAGAGGCTATGCATGTAGATCCCTTTGTATTGTATTGTATTCAATTTATTGTCATTGTCTCAATTTGAGACAACAAAATGAATTTTCCTTACAGGCAGTATCATTAAAAAAAAAAAAAAAAATCACAAGAAATTATAAAAATAAATAATAAATAAATAATAAAACATATTAAAAATAAAATTGAAATTGAATTAAAATTTTTAAAAAAGCACAAATACAGAAGTCCACGACACAACATAACATAAATGGCACCCAGGTGAGGACGGCACCACCAGGTGATCCGGACGGGGCACCAAGCAGTCCAGCCAGCCCGGGTTCCCCTCTCACGTGGTCATCGTCGACGTGGACGGGAGCCTTCCAAGCGGCCCCAGCCGCCTCGCTGCCGGAGTCTGCAGCTCCCGGGTGGCCAGAGTCGCAGACCCCGCGTGTTCAGGGAGCTCTGCAAACCGCAGCTCCGTGATGTTGGTGCAGCAGGTCACACTCCGGGCTCCAAACGGCGACCCCCGGTGGAACGCCGACCCGCGATGTTCCAGCGCTGTCCCGACGGTTTCAGGAAAGGCCGCGCCAATCCAGGTAGGTAGGCCGCTGTGGGGGGGGGGGGGGGGGGGGGAGGACGCGACTCGAATAATAGTCGCGTCCTCACCAGGAAGCGGCTGAAGGACGGTACCCCCCCGCACAAAAAAACACAAAAAAACACAAAAAAACACACTTTTACATAACTAAATAAACAAAAAAACAAAAAAGATACCGGGCTGTAGGTGGAGGCTGCTGGCACCAGCGCCACCGGAAGTACAATTTGATGGTGGGGAGGTCAATATCTGATGGACCAGGAAATATCCATCACATTCTGCAGCCTCTTTCATTCTTGGGTGTTCAAGTTACTGAACAGGCAGTGTTGCAACTAATCAGTATGCTCTCTACCATACACCTGCAGAAGTTCGATAGAGTATTCGGCGACATGCTGAATCTCCTCAGGCTTCAGGGAAAGTAAAGCGGTTGGTAAGCTAATGGTTAATCGAGGAAATCTGAAGTTGCATTTTGAAGGAAGATGAAGCAATGGATGTAAATAATCTGTCGAACTGCAGATGCTGGTTTAAGTGCTGGAGTATCTCAGCGTGTCAGGCAGCATTTTGCAAAACATGGATAGGTGATATTTAGTGTCAGGATCCTTCTTCACACTGATTGTGTGGGGGTGGGAAGGGGGGAGGGAGGGGAAAAAGCTGGAAGAAGGAAGGAGCAGGCCAAAGCCTGGCAAGTAGTATATTGATACAAGTGTGGGGGGGGGGTTTGATAGGCAGATGGTTGGACAAAGAGTTCAAAATTGTGAAGCAAGAGGAGGGAATGTAGGGAATGGAAGGGGAGTGACAGGTGCAAGTCCAGGTGGGGACATAGGGGATACTGGGAGGGTAGATAGATGGGCGATTGGAGGGGGTGGCGGGTTTGGGAGAAGAGGAGAAGGTGGGAAGGGGATTGTAGTCACCTGATATTGAAGAATTCATTGTGTTGTAAGCTACCCATGCGGAATATGAGGTGCTGTTCCTCCAGTTTTTAGTGTGGCCTCACACTGACAATGCAAGAGGCCTCGGACAGAAAAGTCAGTACAGGAATAGGAGTTAAAATGGTTAGCAACCAGGAGAACCATTCGGCCTTGGCAGACCAAACACGTGTTTTGACTAATCCAGTGGTATGTATTCTCCAATTTTAGATAACTACAACCCTCCCCCCACCTACCCCATGCCACTCCAGGACGTACCTATTTCTTTCCTCCCTCCTTCCCTTCCACCTACATTCCTTCCTCCAGGTTCACAATTTGCAACTCTTCTGTCTCAAGCTTTCTATTTTTCCATCTCTGGCCTTGACCAACCACCTGCATTTCAAACCTCCCCCTCACCTGCATCAAACTATAACCTGCCAGGCTTTGTCCTGCCCCTCCTCTCATTCAGCTTTCTTACCCACCTTCACTCCCCACACAATCAGTCTGAAGAAGTGTCCCAACCCAAAACATCGCCAATCCATGTTCTCCAGAGATGCTGCCTTACCTGCTGAGTTATTCCAGAACTTTGTAAATAATCTGTCTTGCCCAACCAGAAACTAGAGAGCATGTTAACACCGGGGAATTGCAACGTCTTCAGGCTAGGTAGAAAAGATGAAAGCATCTCGGATTCTATTAAAATTTTTCTCAGCACAAAGGAGTGATCAACCAGAGATCTTTGCCATTTACATAGTTCATCCAATTACTCTCAAATTATTATTCTTTATATTTTTCACATAGTGAAGCTGAAGCACTAAAGGGTGCGGAATCTTTGATATTGTTGTTTTAATATTGTTATGTGTACCCAGATACAGTGAAAAACGTTGTTTTGTGTGCGAATTTATGCTATCCAGGTACATCATTGCCATACATGAGCGTAGTAGTACCGTACATCAGAGAGAAATATGATAAAGGATAAAGAGTGACAGCTACAGAGAATGAAGGGCTACAACGAGGTAGATTAGATCAGGAATACACCCATAAAATAGGGTCTGAAGAAGGATCTTGATCCGAAACGTCACCTATTACTTTTCTCCAGGGATGCTGCCTGACCCATTGTGTTACTCTTGCTTTTTTGTGGCCGACTTCCACTTAAAATAGGAGATCAATTCCAGAACCTGATAACAACAGGGAAAAAGCTGTTTGTTGGCACATGTGGCCACATGGTGGCACGTGTATCTTCTACCTGATGGGAGTGGGGAGTCATAGAGTCGTACAACTTGGAAACAGGCCCTTTGGCCCTTATCCCTCCAAACCTATCCTATCCCATGTACCTGTCTAAATGCATCTTAAACTTTGCTATGGTACCTGCCCCAACTACCTCCTCCGGCAGCTCGTTTCAACCTTGGTGTAAAAAAAAGTTGCCTCTCAGGTTACAATTAAATCTTTCCCCCTCTAACCTTAAATCCATATGGGAAAATAGAAAATGAGCATAGTGTGAGTGGTCCTTGATTTTGTTGGCTGCTTTCCCAGGGCAGAATGAGGTGTAGATGGAATCAATGGGTGGAGAGGCTGGTTGCATGACTGGGCTACATCTACAATGCAATTTCTTGCGGTCTTGGGCTGATCAATTGCCATGTCAAGATTTGATGCATCCAGATAAGATGCTTTCTATGGTACGTGCAAAAAATTGGTAAGAATCATTAGCGATATGCCAAATATCCTCAGTCTTCTGAGGAAGTAGTGGTGCTCGTGTGCTGTCTTGGTCATATCACCGATGTGGTTGGACATGGTCAAATTGTTGGTGATATTTACACCTTGGAACGAGAAGCTCTCGACCTTCTCTGCTTCACACCATTCATGCAGAGTGGGGTGTGTACTCTACCCCACTTCCTGAAGTCAATGTTCAGCTCCTTTGTGTTGCCAGCATTGAGGGAGAGGTAATGGAATTGAGAGGAGATGCAATGGAATTTCGTTGCACAGTATTGTGCAATCGATAGATATAGATAGATATAGATATGCCATTTATTGTCACTATACATGTACAGTGAAACTGAAAGCTGCTCGTACTCAGTGCATACATACAATTTAGCACAAAAAACAAGAAACAGAAAAAAACAAAAAAAACAGAAGGGAGATGGGGGGGGGGGGGGGGGAATAGGTGCACAAATTCTGCGGCGCTACATACATATATACATATATACAGATGGAAGTCCGTGTTGGGCGGTGTAGTCAGTGCATGTGTGAATTTGAATTTATAGTAGATATAATTCTTGGAAAGCAACTATTCCTGAGTCTGTTTGTCCTGGATTTGATGCACCTATAGCGCCTTCCAGAGGGCAGCAGGTCGAACAGTCCAAACGCAGGATGGGAGCTGTCTTGGATTATCGTCTTTGCCCTGCTAAGGCAGCGGGAGGTGTAGATGTCCATCAGGGAGGGGAGAGGGCAGCCAATGATCCTCTGCGCTGTCCTGGTTACCCTCTGAAGCCTCTCCCTGTCTGCCATGGTGCAGCTGCCATACCATGCTGTAATGCAGTATGTCAGCAGGCTCTCGATGGACGAGCGGTAGAAGGTCAGCAGCAGGTTAGAGTCCAGGTTGTGCTTCCTGAGGACCCTCAGGAAGTGCAGCCGCTGCTGAGCCTTCTTGATGACCGCTGTCGTGTTGTCCGTCCAGGAGATGTCAGCAGCGATATGGACGCCGAGAAACCGGAAGGTGTTGACCCAATCACAATAAACGTATTCATTCATTCATTCATTCATACATTCGTTTTCTTGACACCATTGGTATTAAGCGCTTTATCTCCTCCATGTACTCCGTCTTATCATTGCTCAAGATCGGTCTATTACGGTGGTGTCATCTGCACTTGCCGCCGGCGCCGGTCTGCTGTTCAAGTCCTCTCGGCGGGATGATCAAAACTCCGGCGTCGGGATGGATTGGAACACTTCGCTGCATGAAGCTCCCGAGTCGGCCTTTTCTTACCGGAGACCGCTGCTTCAAAGTCCGCAGGCCCCGCGGTCAGAGCTCCTTCAATGGTGATCCTCGGCAAAGGATCCTAGGCTCCGCGTTGGTAAGTCCACGCCGTGCCCGCGGCTTGAAGCGCCGGGCCGGACTCCAGGAAAGGCCGCACCACTCCACTTTGTTAGGCCGTGGGGGGACGGAGACGTGACACGGAGAAAAATCGCATTGTATAAAAAAACATATGTCTAGGAACAGACAGACTCATATGTATCAATGTGTGCATTCAAAATCTATTTACACCTCCACAGATTAACATATTGCAAGACTTGCGTATCTTTATCCATAGAATGCAGCAATAAAATTTCACTAAGGCCAAATGCCTGCCTAAGCTATTTTTTTTTAATATAAGCGCAGCATGTTTTCAGGTTCTTTACCTTTTTATTCAAGTTTCCAGTTACGGTATTCAAACAGTTCATCTTTTAATTCCCTACAGTATCTTGATGTTATTTACATAATTCCTATTCTTTATCTGTTAATTTCTCTGATGCTTTGGTTTATTTTCCATATTAAAGTGTAATTTAAAAGGCTAGGTGGTAATGCCATTAGATGGAGAACAACAGATCTGTTGGAATTGCATAGATGATTGTTATCTGTGCTCTTTGGACAGAATAACGTTATTTCAAAATTTAGAGAAGCAATCATTTACTTCATGTATGAGAAAATATTAAAACATGGTTAGTTTGTTGAAACCTTTGGAGTATTTTTTAAAGTATATTTAGTTGTCATATATGCGTATAATATAAAAATGTTTTGGTTGGGTATCATTAGCATTTTAACCAGGATGTGGTATGAACAATGGGACAAGCTAAATCCTGAAGATAGACACACAAATCCTGTAGGGTCTGAAATCCCCATGCAGATCAATTTCCTGCGCTTGTCACCTCTAGGTTAATGCTTAAATTTTCCCCACCTAAAAAAGTGCTGGTTTACCGTGCTAGCTAGGGCACAGAGTTCTGAAGGGCTTTATGTTCCGTATGCAAATTTTTTTTTAGATATATTCTAGCATTTAAAACAGTTTCAACTTGCCAGTTCTACTTGTTTTAACAGGAGTAGTATCATGGTGTTGTGGTGAACTCCTGTCAAACAGAGGAACAAATAAGGAAGGATGCATGGTCCATGAAAGGTCATATTCTGGCCTTCTACATTCCGCGTGAAACCCATTTAATATCTGCTTTGTTTTCATATAGCTGCACTGTGCAAAGATCCCACATAAGACTCTCAAAAGTCAGTCTAAACAGTATTAAATGTGCTTTTGCAGGAAGGTTGCTTTAAATAGCCTAAACTGTTGGCTGCCCCCAGGCAGGTGTCAGCATACCTCTGAAACTCATTTGGTATATCTACCTGTCACCAATATCACTGATTGACTGCACTTATAACAGCAGTGGAGAAAGCCATAAGAAATCTCCTTTCTTACAGTGGAAGTTGCGTGAATGTGGGTATCTATCATCATTTTTGTTCTGTTGGGCATTTCGAGCATTCCACAATATTTGTATCGTGCTTGTTAGTTGTAAGATAAGTATGTCAAAGTCTTTAAATTCCCTCCCTTAACCACTGTCTCTGAGGGTATTTCTTGAAACCAATCTCCTTGATCAACCTTTAAGTCATCTGTCGTGTATTTCCTTGATGTCAAAATTGTTTTAGAAATCCACCTGAAGTGCCTTTCAAGCTTTACTACACTATGTTAAATGCCTTATATAATACAATTTGTTTTTACTTCAAATTTCTTAATGAACTACTTTTGAAAATAAAAAGGCTAAAATGTTGTTTTAGTGCCTTCAGTATGAATGTTAGAATTTACTCGCAACAAAGTTACTTTTACCATTGACCATAAAGAACCATTTCCTATTCTGGGTTCCTCATAAATAATTAATTTCTGCATTCTTAGCCAGTGGGGCGAGGGAAGAAAGCTGTTCCAAATATCATCACATCTATAAAAATTCTCCTTGCTCTCTGACTGAGGAAAATCGTGCAATATAAAGGAATGGTATTCCACAAGTCTATATTTTTGTACCCCTTTATAAAAACTTAAAACATCTTGATGATACTTTGACTTTACCTGGACTTTACTAGTAAACCTCCTCTTGATCACTGCAGTGCTTCTGATGAAGATATTCCTATCAGTACTGTTAGTTATAGTTCCAATATTCTAGTATTTTTCATTCATCAGATGTTAAATTCTTTATTCTGCTTCCTCTGGTTATTTATTGTTTTGTTATTCACAAATCACATTATGCAAATCCTACAGACCAATATTTATTTTTTCTGAACATATTGGAGCAAAAATCCTGGATAGATTTTTGCTATACTAGCATTACCTAAGGCAATGCAAATTATCACAATGCACGCAATGTTCATGAAAACATTGTCTAATCTTGACTTTAATAACTTTGCCGTTTTTTGCTGATGCAACACAATACTTTCATCTTGGTTTCTGATCTCGGAACTAAAATCTCCCCTGCCCCCATCCTGCCATCAGATTTGCAGCATGTTGAGAGTCATACTAAATAGATTTTAAATTGAATAGAAATGTGAAAGGACTTGGCTTTCAAATGTAAGTGCGGGGCATTACATAAAGCAGTTCTCTGGTTTTAAGATGCAAACAGGAGAGTAGGGTTTTTTTTGAGTCATGGAAAACTGCAACTAGGAGCTAATTCTAAACAATTGCAAATCTTATATTTCCAAGTTGGAGGAATTTATCCAGATTTTATGTCTATTTCAGGAAAACACATTGAAAACAGCTATACAGAAAATTGAACCAGGTTATTATGAGGAACAAATAAGTGATCCAATGAAATTGAAGCTGGCATTCATTACACGTCAAGCCGAGTTATTGTCATATACAGAAGTATAGTGAGGTACAGGGACGATTAAAACATTTAGGAACCATGTGAGAGAGAACTTCAAAATTATGAAGGCAACAAATTATTGAATTCTCTATTGATTAGGGGTTACAAAATGAGGACAGAATAAGACTTCAAACTAGTTTATTTTGTCCAGAACTAAATCAGTTGATTATCCTGGGGCCATTGATTATCCAGACTCAGATGAAGCTGCAGGTTGCCTAGGTGATTAATTGGAAGCTAATAGCAGCATACCTAAAGTTAGCTTTCTTGAGTTGAAGGGATAAGCAATGGGAAACGTGTGTGTTGGGTCAGTATCAGTTAAATTGGATGAGGTGATTTTAGAGTTTGGCAATTTGTTGCTTCCCATCACATACCCCATTCCCACATCAAAAACTCCACTATGTTCCCTGGCATCTGTCGGAAGCTGAACCAAACTAGGAGCAAGCTTTATGTGACATTTAAGTCTGAGAGCAGCACTTGGTACAGTGACTCATTCAGGCATTAACTGGACCATTTCCAGCATTAAATCTTCACAATGTTTATTCAACATCTCCCCTCAAACAAATATCTTTGCAACCTCACTCATGTTGCTCTTCCTGCCACTCCTAAATTCTGCTGCAGTGGCTCTAATAATATCTATTTCCATCTCCATACTGTTGGTGGATTCGTCCCTGTCTAAATTCTCTAATTCTAGACTGCTCCATGCCTTTGCAAACCTCTAAAATTGAATACTCCAGTACACCTCCAGCGTGCCTTCCTCTGCTTTCTTTGAACTTGAATCATCAAAACTTCTACTCACATTCTAACATGCCATCCTTTTGTCCTTCATCTTTCAGTAACTCTTGTTTGTTAGTTCGCGGTTAAGCAAATCATCCATGTTCTTGACCTTAATTTAGAAGCTCTTTATATCCTGGGCCCCTTCTGCATCTTTATCATCTCCATTGCTTCTGTAAGTATCTGGGGAATCCCCATATCTGGCTTCTTTATAGTTTGGTGTTTTCTTATGATTTAGAGGGAGGCCATTGGGCTCCCAAGGCAATCTCATCCGCTTCATACCCACACTTATTTCCTTGGAACCTCGCCGATAAATTACTCTCTTAATTCCCAGTGTCAAGTTCAAGTTTAAGTTTGTATTTATTGTCACAACCAATTAAGGTACAGTGAAATTTGAGTTGCCACACTGCCATACTAAGTGAAAAGAAAGCAATACCCACATAAAATAAAATTTAACATTAACATCTACCACAGTGGAATCAACATTCCTCACTGTGATGGAAGGCAATAAAGTTCAGTCATCTTCCTCCTTTGTTCACCCCTGGTCTGGGCATTTGAACCCTCCGCAGTGGCCACTGCTGACGGTCCACTGCCGACGGTCCACTGAGAAAGTCGCATCTCCATTCATGTACGTGACTGAAAAATGTTTCCCCCTATTCCTCTCCCCCCTCCCCCCCCCCACATAAACTAACCAAGAAACATTGAAACACACATTTAAAACATACTTAAAATGTTAAAAACAGAGAAGGGATGTGACAGACTGCTGGCGAGGCAGCCATTGCTGGCACTACCCGGTGCTAAATCCCACCTACATTAGTGTAATATACTGCAGCAAGTATTTATCTTTTGCTATAAGCTGGTGTATTGTTGGAGAGAAATATAATTTTAAGGGTTGGAATCCGTCCATTAAGCCCTTTGTGTATCAGATGATACCAAACTGCTTTCTTCCATGTTTAGACTGTTCTCCAATGCAATCTTCCTAGAATCTACTTTGTTACTATTCTGTTCTTTACAGAATCATGCCAAGTCATGATTTATGTTTCACCAGTGTATGCAAGAACATTTCTTTGTAAGTGCCTGAATTTAGAAGTGGCAGGAAGAGCAGCATGAGTGGGGTTGCAAAGATATTTGTTTGAGGGGAGATGTTGAATAAACATTGTGAAGATTTAATGCTGGAAATGTTCCAGTTAATGCCTGAATGAGTCACTGCAACTCCTTGATGATGAATACACAACACAAACCATTGCAGCAGTTGATTCAGGTTAAAGACGCTACTGATGTGATTTGTTGGATCACTATCTGAGTTTATTGATAGGGTGAACTGTTCTAAGCTTCCCAGACTAATAGTTTTAAATAACAGAACTCATTTAGCTATTATTACTTTGTCGCCTTTTTGTTTCTTTTTAATGTTATAACTGTAATTTATATAACATATCCATTGTCCATGAAATTGCAGTATTTAGGCAAAAAGGGTACAAATCTTAATTCTCATCCCAACTATTTTAGCTGTTATTGTAAGCAATTTTTTCTCGACTACCGTTTCAACCTTGGAGAAATTCTGTTGAGTTCCTTAGTTTAGTCTCAATATATTTTTACTTTTACATCTTTAGTCAGGTTGATTTACATATTTCTGTCAGGTTGATTTACATATTTGCCAAACCTCTCAATTACAGCAATTACTTTTATACTGCTCCTCCCAGCTCCAAATTCTCTACTTTTAAATTCTGGTTACATATTCTATAAAGACGTGTTGGTGGATTTGGATTAATTATCAATCTATTCATGGATGGTACACTGATGCACAGCAACATCGAGTGTTGTCTATGTGGAGTTTGCACGCTCTACTCGTGACCATGTGAATTTTTAATGGAATTTCCCGTTTTCCTCCGCAAGGCAAAGATATGTTATGCGGCTACTGTAAGTCAGCCATGTGGTAGATTAGTGATAGTAAAATCAGTGGGAATTGGTTGACATTCAAAGGAAATTAGGCTGTTGGGATATTAGTGGGGAAATGGAATAGACGGAAATGCTGTGAGAATTGGCATAAACCTGATGGGCCGAATGGCAGAAGTATAAAATAAAATTGAATTTCCATTTTTGATTTGGAAAGGTCCAAGGGCAGAGTTGAAGATGGGCCAACATTAATGTACATAAATAACACTTTTAACTTTGTAACATGTCTCATCGTCTGTCGCATAACCAAAAGTTTAAAAGAATGGACATATAAAGTATAATTAATTACATTGTCTGGAACAGGATGACTGCAGAGATGGAAATTTTCAATTTATTCTTGGGCTGCCCCTTGGGACAAAGGATAGCTGAATCCACTCCTAGTTTTGAGAGTTTTCAGGAAGGTATTGAGGCAAGATGAGAATCGCAGAGGGCAAATGGTGGCAGACTAAGCACTTGGAGAGTAGTTTCGGAGGTGGTGCACTCTTTGCAGGACTTTTGTGCGTCTCTCATTTATGACTTTTGGATTCTTAATACTATCCCTTCCTCCATTTGGATAAACCTTTTTCCTCTCACCCCTCTCCGCTCTCTCCTCGGTATGTGCATACATGTATGTATGTATGTGTATATCTTCTATTATATATTAAAACTGTGTGGCTGCCGCCTGCCGCCTGGCGTCCGACTGCCTTTCTGCCTTTTGATTCGCTGCTTCTTCCTATCAGCTTCCAACACACTTCAAAACAAAGTTGCAAGACAGGAACACTCTGAACTTTTCACCTCAATGGGATATCACAGCAAGTGCTTCAACAGGAGGGGAGGGCCAATTGGTATTGCAATTGGAACTGCTGCAGCGGGCAGGGGAGGTGCAATTGGAATTTTTTTTTAATCCACTGCTGAGGGAGGCAGGGGAGTGCTGGAATCTTACATTTGGGAACGGGTTCAGTTCCGTTGAAGGAGGGTGCATGGTGGAATATTGGGTTGGGGGATCACACCATTGGGGGAGCAGACCCAACGGGTCTGCACTTGGTCTAGTATTTATATATAATGCAAAGACAAAAAAACGTTCACATGTCTGTGTAGTTTGGAGCTTATTTGGAGGTTGTAATTTTTAATAGAATTATGGTTATAGGGGTGAAATTAGAGTGTGGCCAGGGTAGTGTGGGTCTCTGATAATGCTGGCTGCCTTTTTGAGGCAGTGACCTTTGTAGATCCCTTTGATGGTGAGCAGCTGTACCCGTGATGTTCACCGCTTTTTGCTATCTTCTTCGTTCCTGGGCGTTCGAGTTTCCAAACCAGGCCATGATGCAACCAGTCAATATGCTCTCCACTGTATACCTATAGAGGTTTGAGAGACTATTCGATGACATACCAAATCATTTCCTTGTTGGGCTGAGATGGAATACAAGAAAGTTCTTTGGTCACAGGAAGAATTCATAATAACCTTTAATTTGAAAATACAGCTGAACGGGTGTTTTTTTCCAAGAGTACAAGGTTTATTATGTTCTGAACTGTTTTCCCATTTTTGTTTACATGATATATTCTTTTGTTTCACTTGCGAGTAAAAAGAAAGCATGCTGGGAGATTTTGTGGTGCTTGTAAATAAATTGGTTTCAAACCAGTATGAGTTTGACATTTGTATTTTGCGATGTTAACAGATGTTTCTCAGCTTCCAAAGCACCTTTGTTGTTTGATTTATTAGAAGCAAAATTAGTAGTGGCAAGTTATTTTGTTCAATTTGGCAAGTATTGTTAGAGTGTACTTTAAAAATTGTAGACCTTGCTACACATTTTCTTTTACCAGATCATACATAAATGACATCTAATTTAATTGTTCTTAAACTATGACAAATATTTCCGGTATGGTTAATTCTATTAACACCTGATCTGATTATATTCACTTTTTATAAACACCTGTCACTAGAAACTGACTTCCTTCTAAAAATAAATGTGCCTGTCAGCAGTTAGATTACCATTTGTTACCCATTCTAAATTACCCTATGTGGTTTTCATGATGGAGGTACTCCCACAGTGCTGTTAAATAGCATGTTCAAGAATTCTGACCCATTAAGGATGAAGGCATGGCACTGTATATTCAACTATATTATTCGTAAACTGAGTTATTGAGTTCCATATTATTTTGTTTTCCCTTTAGATTTGTGCAGTATGCTTTGATTACTATATATTTGTAAGAGCAATTGTATTCAAACAGACCAATTTTTGTAATTGTTTGCCTTGCATTGCAATCACTCATGCATGAGATGCCCAGTGGGGGAAAATAACTCATTGTAGGCTGTTTATGTACTTCTTCCATTGGAAGTCAAATAGAACTCAACCATCAGGCTCTTTGTGGAGAGAGAAAATACCTGAGATGATTTGTTAACTGTTCTTTTTAAACAGGATCCTATTTTTAAAGGGGCACAATTGGGGATCCTTGTAAAATATCATGAACATTTGCTCTCCATATTCCTTGGTGAGTAATCATTTAGGCTGCTGGGTTGAACTCGGATTGTGTAATCAGAATACATCTGTCCTCTGCACAAACCTACTTTGTCTCTCATGCTGTACATATACCGATTCTAAGCTAAAGGAGTCCCAGCAGGAAGAAATAATTCTCCTGTGTGGGGTACACATGCCAGAATTCAGCTTCAAGCAGATTAGAGTTGAAGTACGTCTGGAGCAGTCAGTCTAAACAGGATAGCACAAACATTTGGCAATACAGTAATAACTTTCATTATATAAGGTGGCTTAATTATATTTCTTAAAAGTCTGCAGGCTTTACAATGGTAAAATAAGACATTTCTGGTATAGGGAGACTAGCCATTTGAATGTTACAATCATCTGTATTGGGCTAAAAATAAAAGTTGCGACAGTAGGTGGGCTCAAGCACTGGAAGACAGAGAGTAGAGGGAGAGGGAAATGGGAAAAGGAGAGTGAGGTGGGTGATGGGATAGTTATTTGCTTGCTGGCTAAGTTTTTACTAATACAGGTGTACAACCTTTTATCCGAAAGCCTTGGGACCAGACACTTTTCGTAATTCAGAATTTTTCGGCTTTCGGAATGGAAGATTTTTAGCGTAGTGGTAGAGTGCTCGGCTCATATCCGCAAGGTCGCGAGTTTGCGCCTCGATCCCGGCAGTTACTCGATCGCGAGTTTGAGTCTTCAATGTAGTATTTTCTTGCAGAATAGGAGAGAATAGGGAGGGTTAGGCTGGGATCATTCTCTGCGAGATGATCTTAGTGCGGGAGACAAGTGTAGGAGAGGTGTACTGACTGTGTGGGCAGAACTTTGGAAGTGATTGCCCACCATTCTCAAAAGCCGCTGTGTCTCCCTGTCCCTCCAACTCCAGAGGAAGCCGCTCCCCGATGGGCCGCTACGGCGACAAGTGGCAGTTCGCCCACAGCCCGAGCTGCGCCCCCTCATCCGCAACCCGGGTTCCTCTGGAGTTGGAGCGGGGCTGGGCTAGAGTTGTTGCTGGCTGTGAGTCTCTGGGATCTCCGTGCTTGCAGTGGGCCTGGGGGGCGGTGTCCCGATGAGGGGGCGCAGCTCGGGCTGTGGGCGAACTGCCACTTGTCGCTGTAGCGGCGCATCGGGGAGCGGCTTCTGGTGGTCCTGACGTCTCTCAGCTCCTGTCCAGGGGGATGGCCGGAGACGTCAGGACCAACAAGAACCTGCTCTCCGATGTGCCACTACAGCGACAAGTGGCAGTTCGCCCACAGCCCGAGCTGCGCCCCCTCATCCGCAACCCGGGTTCCTCTGGAGTTGGAGCGGGGCTGGGCTAGAGTTGCTGCTGGCTGTGAGTCTCTGGGATCTCCGTGCTTGCAGTCGGTGTCCCGTTGGTCCTGACGTCTCCGGCAACCCCCCTGGAATGGAGCTGAGACTGGGAACTGTACCGCCCTTGCCCCCTCCCTCTGCAACTGCAAACAACCCCACAGTTCCCAGTCTCAGCTCCTGTGCAGGGGGGTGGCCGGAGACGTCACAGCCCGAGCTGCGCCCCCTCATCCGCAACCCCAAGACGTACCTTGCACACCATCAGCTTCTGTCCCTACCGGGAGCGTGTTCCTCTGGAATTGGAACGGGGCTGGGCTGCTGCTGGCTGTGGGTCTCTGGGATCTCCGTGCTTGCAGTGGGCCTGGGGGTCAGTGTCCCGTTGGTCCTGACGTCTCCGGTGACTGGCACTGGCTCCGACGTGAAGACAGTGCAAAGCCCCCGCGCCGGTGCAATGGGCGGGGAGCTAGAGAGGGGAAGGAAGGGGTCACACACATGGCCGGGAAGCAGAGGGGTGTAGATGGGGTGAAACTGAAGGGAGCGACAATCTGCTGCTACCTGCCCGCTGAGTTAAAAAGTTCCCACGCAAGACTCACGATACACTGTGTATCGTGAGTCTACCGTGGGAACTTTTTAACTCAGCGGGCAGGCAGCAGCAGATTGTCAATTATTAACCCTCCCGCGCAATATACCCTCACTTCTCTTTTATGAATGGGGATTTAGTTCCCCTTTCTTCGAGGACCGACTGGAGGTTCCGCTGTCACCTCTGCGGGCTGCCCTCGGTGAACGTCTTCAAGGACCTTTCTTCAAGGACCGAAAAAATGTCCGCTATTCGGAGCTTTTCGTTATTTGGAACTTCGGATAAAAGGTTGTGCACCTGTAGGTGAAAGCCAAAATAAATACAAAGGCAAAAAAACAATTTTGAGAGACTTGAGAAATAATCAAGGGGCCAAGATAGAGAAGGCTGTGTGCTGAGAGGCATATGGGTTTGGTGTGGTGTAGGTTTAGGTGAAGTTCACAGTGAGCTGAGATAGGGAGGTATTTTGGAAACTAATGAAATAATTGTCATAATCACGGTTAAGGGTATCAGTCCAACATTGTTGGAGTGGAGCTAGGTGCTCTTTGGATAATAACATCATAGGATGGTTGCAGCACAGTGGATGGCCATTCAGCCATCTTGTCTGCACTAGCCCCTATCATAGCAACCCTCTGGTCCTACCTCCATAACCTTGCAGATGTGTTCTTTATATTTTTGTGAAATTCCCTCTTAGAAATGAAGGAATCGTGGTGATGGAATGAACGGAAACCTCACCGGAAGGTGATAATACAGAATTGAGGTTATAACTATCTGATTCAGTGGTCAGTTGGATGATGAAATCAGCACTGATAAAATTGAGTTTGTGGTGAGGACCTGAAATAATTATTGTAAAACTCGCTGTTAAAATAATTAAATAATTAATGCGGAAGTGCCATGGCAACAACATTTGAGGATGGACACATGAATAAATATAGAAATTAATTGAATGTTATCAGAATGGTGCCTAAAAACCATTAACTTTACAGTAACTGAGTTTTGTTGCATGGCCTTTGTTCAAATATATCATGCAAATAGAGTCTGAAGAAGGATCTCGACCCGAAATGTCACCCAGTCCTTCTCTCCAGAAATGCTGCCTGTCCTGCTCCAGCTTTTTGTGCCTATCTTCGGTTTGTCAGCATCTGCAGTTCCTTCCTACACATTCTGTATTTAAATGGTGGATACCAAGTCAGTTTTCCCAACACAGGTATTAATTGCTTCCAGTCCATACGACCGTAAGGCATCGGAGTAGAATTAGGCCATGTGGCCCATCAAGTCTACTCAGCCATGCGATCAGTGGCTGTGGATCATTCTGCAAGAGGTGGTTATGATTCACTTTGTCACCAAAAGTGAGAAAAATTATGGCTGAATATGGGATCTAGGAAATATAATACTTTAAAGAAAAACTTGAAGGTAATAATCTCTGGCTTTCCATCTGCATGTTACACTTGTGAATACAGAAGTATGACACTGCAAATGAATGGTTAAGTGTAGAGTTGGTGTGGGAGGGAGTGTTTCTGATCTGTGGGGCATCCAAGGCTGTCATGGGGCTGTGAGACCTGTATCAGTCAGTTGCATTGAACCTTGGGCTAGGAACATTATTGCTACGCTAGACTTGGTTTGTTAGAACCAACTAAGAGCAGGGATATGGAAAACTTGTCATAATTTCAAAAGGGAGTGAGGCGAGATTTGTTCCGAAAACAGGAAAATGGAAAATGAGTTTCAAAGACAAAACAGATTGGAAGAACAGCAACAAGGGAAATTGTAAGTGCTTATAATTCGTGTTAAGGGGAAAAACAACTTGATGAAACAAAGATGCAGATATGTCGAAGTCTAATACTGAATTTTGGTTTTAAGACGTGCAGGAATGATCCTTGTGTTCTCAGATAAAAGGTTTTCAAGTGAGATAAATATAAAACTAAAAAAGGAGAGCTAGTCACAATATTGGTTGAAAGATAATTAGAAATGTGAGAATGATAACACACAGATTTATGGCTGGGTAAACAGTCATAGTTCAATATTAAGGTTAGAAATTCATTCAGTGGCATCAGGCTATGCACAATACTATGACCTTGTGTACCATAGAGAGTATCCTGACCACCTGCTTCACGGTATGGTACAGCAGCTGCACTGCTGCGGACAGGAAGGCACTACAACGGGTGGTGAAAACCGCGCAGCACATCATCGGTGCCCCGCTCCCTGCCATGGATGCCCTCCACCGAAAACGGTGTCTGAGACTGGCTGGGAAGATCATCAAAGACCCCTCACACCCCAACCATGGACTGTTTGCCCTCTCCCATCAGTGAGGCGATACAGGAGCCTCAGATCACGTACTAGTAGGATGAGGAACAGCTTCTACAACAATACAATCACATTGCTGAACTCGGAGTCCCGCCGATAGATTTCTCTGGTCCCTCCATCCCCATTGTTTAATTATTCTGTATTTCTTGATTATTCTGTATCTTCTCTCTTTCTATTTTTTTTTTTTTTTTTTTTTTTTCTTTATGTACAACTACTATGGACTGATGCAAAACTGCATTTCGTTGTACTCATACTTGTATTTGTGCGATGACATTAAAGTTGAATTGAATTGAATTGTGGGAGGGAGGTCACCGGAGGAGGAAGATCCTCCTCGATCCATTGTCGAATTGTGATGTGCAGCTGATTTGATCTTTGAACTGGCCATGGATCAGTTGCTGATGGCGGAATTAATTAATTGTTGTTTTCACACATCAAATGTTTTTCGAGAGTGCATCACACCTTACCAGCTACTCATTGGCACAGGAAAGGTCAATATGGCTCCTGGCTTCAGGTCTTCTTGAAATCTGGTCCAAATGTGAGAGGTCAGTGGTGGAGTCTGAATGAAACAATTATACCTCATGCAAAAACCTTCCTTTTGAGAGAGTGTTGCCACTTCTAAGGTAGAGTTGCCAACATAGCAATTGGTGGCCCAGTGTTTTGTAAGCAATTGAGTGCAGGGAGGTGGGAAAGGGGTTGTGTGGACTGTCAAATTATTTCTCTGACCAGTGATAGATTAATGCCAGACACATGGATTGGTGTTGGTGTTGATGATGTTTTAAAAAGTTGCTGGTGTTTACTGCCCTTTTGGCTTCTCTGCAGACTGGAGTCTTTGAGCTTATTAGAAACCATAAAGTAATCGCATCAACGTTGATTCTGGGCTGCTCCTTTGGCTATTGCGCAATTGCTCCCAGGCAACACAGGAATTCCTCCAACCTCATCTACTGTAAGCGCTGTTCTCGGTGGGGACTCCTATATATCGGCGAGACCAAGTGCAGACCGGGCGATCGTTTCACTGAACACCTACGCTCAGTCCACCTTTGCCTACACGATCTCCCGGTTGCCAAACATTTTAACTCCCCTTCACATTCCCACAGTGACCTTTATCTCCTGGGACTCCTCCACTGTCAGAGTGAAGCCACATGCAAATTGGAGGAACAGCACCTCATATTTCACTTGGGCAACTTACAACCCATCAGTATGAATATTTATTTCAAGTAACCCTTGCATACCCTCTCTGTCCCCTCCTAGTTGTCCTGCTAGTTTCACTGTTTGTATCCCTTCTTAGCACCTCTTCCACAGCCAATAATGGATCATTGTGGGCTCCACATTTCCTTGGACATGGGTGCCGACTATGATTTATTCTCTCCCTTTTCATACCTCTAGTTTCTTTCTCCCCTGACTCAGAGAAAGGCCTTGGTGAGACCACACCTGGAGTATTGCGTACAGTTTTGGTCTCCTAATCTGAAGAAAGACATTCTTGCCATAGAGGGAGTACAGAGAAGGTTCACCAGACTGATTCCTGGGATGTCAGGACTTTCATATGAAGAAAGACTGGATAGACTCGGCTTGTACTCGCTAGAATTTAGAAGATTGAGGGGGGATCTTATAGAAACTTACAAAATTCTTAAGGGGTTGGACAGTCTAGATGCAGGAATATTTGTTCCCGATATTGGGGAAGTCCAGAACAAGGAGTCACAGTTTAAGGATAACCATATAACCATATAACAATTACAGCATGGAAACAGGCCATCTCGGCCCTACAAGTCCGTGCCGAACAACTTTTTTTCCCCTTAGTCCCACCTGCCTGCACTCATACCATAGCCCTCCATTCCCTTCTCATCCATATGCCTATCCAATTTATTTTTAAATGATACCAATGAACCTGCCTCCACCACTTCCACTGGAAGCTCATTCCACACCGCTACCACTCTCTGAGTAAAGAAGTTCCCCTCATATTACCCCTAAACTTCTGCCCCTTAATTCTGAAGTCATGTCCTCTTGTTTGAATCTTCCCTATTCTCAAAGGGAAAAGCTTGTCCACATCAACTCTGTCTATCCCTCTCATCATTTTAAAGACCTCTATCAAGTCCCCCCTTAACCTTCTGCGCTCCAGAGAATAAAGACCTAACTTATTCAACCTATCTCTGTAACTTAGTTGTTGAAACCCAGGCACCATTCTAGTAAATCTCCTCTGTGCTCTCTCTATTTTGTTGACATCCTTCCTATAATTGGGCGACCAAAATTGTACACCATACTCCAGATTTGGTCTCACCAATGCCTTGTACAATTTTAACATTACATCCCAGCTTCTATACTCAATGCTCTGATTTATAAAGGCTAGCATACCAAAAGCTTTCTTTACCACCCAATCTATATGATAAGGGGGAAATATTTTAGGACCGAGATGAGAAAAACATTTTTCACACAGAGAGTGTTGAATCTCTGGAATTCTCTGCCACAGAAGGTAGTTGAGGCCAGCTCATTGGCTATATTTAAGAGGGAGTTAGATGTGGCCGTTGTGGCTAAAGGGATCGGGGGTTTGGAGAGAAGGCAGGTACAGGATACTGAGTTGGATGATCAGCCATGATCATATTGAATGGCGGTGCAGGCTCGAAGGGCCGAATGACCTACTCCTGCACCCATTTTCTATGTTTCTATGTTTCTATCCGAGACATCGCCTATTCCTTTTCTCCAGATATGCTGCCTGACCTGCTTTCCTGCTTCTTTTGGCTCGATAGTGTGGTCATTGTTGCCAATTATATTTCATCATTTTGAAGGAAGTTGAAAGGTGCTGTGACTATATTATGGCCATGCAGCATGTTAACAGGCTATTCAGAACCCACCATCAAGCACTTATCTTTAACCAATCCTACAGTAATCGAACTTCTCACATCCTCATCAATTCCCGTACACCTCCCAAAATTAATCTACACTTGAGGCAATTCACAGTAGTCAACCCATATGGAGGAAACGGAAGCACCTTGAGGAAACCCATGCAGTCATGGAGAGAATGTAGAGTCTCCATACAGCACCTAAGGTCAGGATTGACCCTGGGTCTCAAGTGGTTATGCAGTAGCACTAACAGATGCAGCATTGTACTGCCCAATATAAATCAGCTGGGGACTTTCCATTCCTTCAAGTGAAAGGAGGTTTGCAAGGCTTATCTTTGTTTCATAATACATACCAATTAATTACCAATGTGCTTTTTGTTTCTTCTGTATTCTTTGAGGGGCTGATCATCTTTTAGGGCACAGCATAGGTTGTTTTCTAAAATCCTTGGCGAGCAATGTTAGTGGCTGGCGGTTGGAGAAGTCAAGCAAAGTTTTAGTTTTTAGGAAGGGAAGGGTCAAGTTAATGGTAGCTGCTGTGTATCAGCTGTAGGCATCTCAATTGTTTCTCAGTATCTTCCAGTGGGTTTGGGTTCAAGAATAGTAATTGGAGGCCAAAAGAAGAACATCAACAATTATTATTTATTAGCATGGGCTGTGCAATCCTCCTTTCGTCTGATGTGAAGAGGCACAGTTAGAGGACAGATCTAAAAGGATACTTGAATGCATAAAGGAGTTGAAGTGTTTGTTCTAGTTTTTCTTTCAGAGATCCAGGCTCAATGAGGAGTTTGCATGTTCCCCTTGTGGCCACGTGGGCTTCTTCCAGGTGCTCCAGTCTCCTCCCACATCCCAAACACGCATGGATTTGTAGGTTAATTGGCCTCTGTAAATTGCCTCTCCACCATCATACATCTGATTCTAGGACAGAATATACTTTAACCTTTTTTTCCCCACACTTAAATGTGCAGACCAACACTGAAATAGAATGCTTATGTTCGGAAAGTGTTATCTAGAACCTATCATTAGTTTTAGCAACAGATTTGAGATTGCATTGTTGGTCATTTGTTTCCTAAGATTTGCAGACAAATTGCTACATACTAGCTCTCTGATTTGAAACAGAAATCCTCCTCTTGTTAATCTATGTATCCCATATCTCAGTCACTGCATTTCTGAAGTAATTTTGCAGAGCACAGCAAGGTGTTTTGGTAAGATGCTATTTGAATGCATGTATGACTAATTGTATTTATCTGATTGTCTTCAGCTTAGGTCTGCACATACTTTATAGAAGATTTTAGTGTAACAAGTACATGGTAGAAAGTCAAAATACTACCGATGCAGAAATGTTTAAATTAAGATCAGCCATGATCACAATGAATGGCAGTGCTGACTCGAAGGGCCAAATGGCCTCCTCCTGCACCTATTTTCTATGTTTCTATGTTTCTAAGAGCAAAATGTTGGAAATGTGTGGATCAGGCAACAACTGTAGAAAGGGAAAAAAAAGTTAATGTTTCAAGACGTTTTCACTTTCCACAAATGTTGCTAAGCATTTCCAACATTTTCTGTTAATATTTAAGGTGTACATTTATTTTCTTAAATCCGAGCAGAAGCCCTAGTGTAATTGTAAAGAAGCCAAGTACCAAAAAATAATTAAATAGAGATGAGATTAGTGTGAATTTAAGTAAAATATATAGGGAGTTTTTCAGCTAGTAAGCAAGTTAAAATGTATAATCAGAATTCTAATTGAGGAAACAAGTTAAATTGGAGTCATAATATGGAATATTTTTTGTACACAAAATATGATTATATCAATACTGTTTATTTAAGTGCTATGGAATTAACAGTGTAGTTTGCATTGAATGAAATTAGTTAATTACTATTTCTCGGCCATTTTGCTGCAGACCAAAATTTTCATTGGGTATTTACCAGAGCTTGCACATCTAAGGTAAATTTGTATCAGGCCAAGTTAGGCCATTACTTGCAAAACACTGCTTTTGATGGGGAACATATCATCCCGCTTTGTTCTAGCAATGACCACCATTGGTCACTAATGGGTCAACCGTATTATCATAGTGTAGCATTGGACTAGGGATTCAATTAAGGCAAGTCCCATTTTGACCTTGTATACCTTTGATATACCTTTTGCTTCTTAACTTGATTACATTGCCCCATCTCATCTTCAGCGTCATGGAACTCTCATTCATGCCTATTGCCTCGTGCATTGATAGGCTTGATCAACAGCATTCTGATGTCTCCCTCCACAAAGTGCATAGATAACCTTGACCTGACATTTTCCTTGTGTGGAGGAAAAAGTGGAATGTTATCCTAATGATTTGCTACAACAATTCCACAACAATTTTTCAATCATGGTGTCTCTACCACTGCATTATCTTGATCAAGCTACTCAACAGAAATTGGGGTTGGAGGATTTCACCTTATTAACATTCCGGTCTTCTTGCCTGTCGTCACATTGGGAGGTGTGCTTGGCATCTGAACTACTGGGAGAGCTGTTTATAGATGTTTAGCTGTTATATATTGTCAGAGATTTCCCCCATCAATTCTGCCAGTCCGGTGTTATGAGAAAATTGTGATCCCTGATGCCTGTAGGCATTTTGGATACATGGCAATTGAAATAGTAAATGCTTACAAAAGAACCTTGTTACGATCAGTAATGTGAAAAGAATTCTTCACACAAAGGCCACAGGGGTTCATGAGAGAGGAAGAATACATGCCTAATGTCTGGATGTAAAAGGCAGGAAGGAACGGGCACATTTCTACTGGGATTAAGAATTTTTTCTAATTTTCCTTATATTCTGCTGACTTGGAAAGAAATACTAATGCTTTAACCTAAAGTACTTTGATTCCGTTTTATGTGGTTTGATGACTAAAATAAATGTAAGGATGTAGCTTAGACATGTCCAGAGGGCAGTTGGTTTTTGTGGTAATGTCTTCAATTCATTACAATGAAATTCTGAATGATCAAGATTTGTGTTCTTTGCCAAGCAGAAAATGTTTTACAGTCTTCAACATGCATAAAGAAAATATACTTGATTACTTTCCTCTCCATCAGGATGAAAGTATTGTGATTGTTGGATAGAAACCAGCCTTTACCTTCCGTTTAAAAAAAAAAAGTTTAGAATGTGTGTTGCCTAGCCACCAAAAATTACATTTGGAGCACGTGCAAGTTGTTCTTCACTACAGGATGATTGAAACTCCAATATTGTTATAATTCTTTGAACTTTCCTGAGCATGCACATGAAATATGACACACTAATGCAATCTCATTCATTTTGATTGTTTTTCCCTAATTTCCCATAATGGAAAATATGAACGTTAAAATTATTCAGAGTTTTTCTCAATGTTATTTCATTTCATCAGTGATTCTCCCTTATAGATTTGTTAACATGAAATGGAATTTGCCAAATAATTTAACCAAATTTACAGATATTATTCCTATTGAATACAAATAGAGAAAATATTGAAACAATTGAAGAAAGACGCATTTGTTAATGAATGAATGAATACGTTTATTGGCCAAGTATGTACACATACAAGGAATTTGCCTTGGTGCTCCGCACGCAAGTAACAACACGACATACAGGAAATCATTGAGAATAAAACATAAAACATTAAAACATTAAGAATAAAACATTATAGTGTAAACATGTGAATGAAATAAAATACCAGAGCAAACGGAGGCCTCAGACATTTGGTTATTGAGTAGAGCTACTGCTCGTGGAAAATAGCCATTTTTATGTCTGGCTGTGGCGGCGTTGACGGTCCGGGGTCGCCTTCCAGAGGGAAGTGATTCAAAGAATTTGTGGCCAGGGTGAGAGGGGTCAGAGATGATCTTGCCCACTCGTTGCCTGGCCCTTGCAGTGTATAGTTTGTCAATGGGGAGAAGGTTGCAGCCAATAACCTTCTCAGCTGATCGAACGATGCGCTGCAGACGTCGGATGTCGTGTTTGGTAGCCGAGCCAAAATCAGACCATGATGGAGAAGGTGAGTACTGACTACAATAGCAGTATAGAATTATACCATCATTGCCTGCGGCAGAATATGCTTCCTCAGCTGCCGCAGGAAGTTTTTGACTTGGGGTCAATGGTGGCTCCCCATTTAAGGTCCTTGGAGATGATGGTCCCATGAAACTTAAAGGATTTCACAGATGTGACTGTGGTGTTGTTGATGGTGAGTGGGGGGAAGGGAAGGGGAACTCTCCTAAAGTCTACTATCAATTTCTCTGTCTTAAGAGCATTGAGCTCCAGGTTGTTCTGAAGGCTCCAGGACGCCAGCTGTGTAATAAAATAATAAAATACACTCTGTCAGAGATTACTGAGTTCCTGCGCTCTTTCACAATGTTCTTTATGTCATGTTTGTTTTGTTGTCTTTATGAGATGTCCCACTTGGGTGACCTAATCTGCTAGTTTAGAAGAGTGTCTTCGACCTTCAAACTCGCAGCATGGTCGTCACATGGTCCTAGGAGGTCCTATGAGGTCGCTGGAACTCTCCTTCATACTCGAGGGAAGTTCCCGAATACTTCTGGCCTCAGCTAGGTCACGGACAAATTTTCAGCATGTTGAAAAATTTTCCGCGCGTATAATTTGCTCGGCATAGTTCTTTTCAACTCGTAGTGTAGTGGAGTGGGGTCGCTATTTAGTTAGAGGCAGTCGAGGGCAGCCGTAGGCAATCTCCTTCGCTGACTGGGCATTTTGATTGGCTCATTGGAGTTTTCAGGACCAAGGAAAACTGACCGGTAGGTTAAATGCCCGCTAAACTTTATTAAACATTGTCTGACTTCTTAAAAGTGTCTCCACTCCTTCTCCCCCCCCCCCCCCCCCCTTCTATCCCCCCCCTCCCTCCCCTCTCCCCCCTTCTCCCCCCCCTTCTCCCCCCCCCTTCTCCTCCCCCCCCCCTTCTCTCCCCCCCCCCTCTCCCCCCCCCCTTCTCCTCCCCCCTTCTCCCCCCCCCCTTCTCCCCCCCCCTTCTCCTCCCCCCCCTTCTCCCCCCCCCCCCCTTCTCCCCCTCTCCCCCCCTTCTCTCCTCCCCCCCCCCTTCTCCCCCCCCTTCCCTCCCCCCCCCTCTCCCCCTCTCTCTCCTCCTCTCTCCCTCCTCCTCCCCCCCCCCCCCCCCTTCTCCCCCTTCTCCCCCCCTCCCCGCACCCCTAAAGGACTTACTATTACTGTGAAAGTCGTTTTAACCCCTTCATCGTGGGTGTGAATTTCAGACAGCGCTCCCCCGCTTTCCCTGGCCCCGCCTTTGCGATGTGTTTGTGTGTGCGTGTGTGTGTGTGTGTGTGCGCGCACGCGCGCAGTCGGTCGATCCAGCTCGCGGTTTCAACACAGACGGTCGCTCCAGCTCAAGGCTTTCCAGGCGAGTGCCCTCGAGCATGAAGGTCGAAGACACTCTTCTTAACTCGCGGATTAGGACATGTATGGACAGCCCCTTTAAGGTGGGTAAAGAACTTCCTTTTTCCATTGAATAAACATGGAGATTCCAGTCCAGTCCAATCTATGTGGTTGTAGTTGATGTCCCATGTCATTCTGATTAAACCAGCCCTATTTTGTTTATTGGCAGATAACCCAAGTCTCTTCCCAAGTGCCAATTACAGCAAACTTTAGGGCAACATTAAGCTGTAACACTTTGCAGATCTTGTCATAGAGATGTACAGCATTGAAACAGAACCTTTAGCCCATCAAGTTTAATACTAACTGCCATATCCATCTATACTAATACAATTAATCCACGTTAATTCCATATCTCCCTATGCCTTACTTATTCAAATACCTGCCTGGTCATGCTTCCACCTGGCAGATCATTTCCAGATACCAGTTACTATACACATGAAGAAAATGATCCCCGAGATTGTCTTTAACTCTCCTCCCCCTCACCTTAAAACTATGCCCTCCAGTTTTAGAGATCTTTATCATGGGAACAGACTCTGGCTAACTACCCTAACTATGCCTCTCATAATTTGATATACTTCTATTATGTCACTTCTCAGCCGCCTTTGTTCCAGGGAAAACTGATCCACTCTATTAAGTTTTTCCTTTCAACTCAAACCTTCCAATCCAGGTAATATCCCTCTGAAGAAGTGGAAATAAAGAACTGCAGATGCTGGTTAGTACACAAAAAGACACAGAGTGCTGGAGTAATTCAGTAGGTCAGGCAGCATCTCCCGAGAACATAGATAAGGGACAGCAGAGATGCTGCCTGACCTGCTGAATTATCCCAGCACTTAATATCATTATAAATCTTTTCTGCACCCACCTAGCTTAATCACAACCAGCTAATATTTGTACTCTGTGCTTCGATCGGTGAAGGCAAGCATGCTTCACCACCCTGTCAACTTGTGTTATCACTTTCAGAGAACTATGCACTATGTTCAACAACATTACCTGCCAGTCAATGTGTACGTTCTGCCCTAGTTTAACTTCCCAAAATGCATCATTCAACATTTGTACAAGTTAAATTTAAAGTCCCATTTTCCCAGTTGTTCTAGATCCTATTCTAGCCTTAGAAAACATTCTTCAGTGCCCACGATACCACCAATTTTGGTGTCATCTCCGGACATACTAATTATGCCACCAGTGTTCTCATCCAAATCATTAATATATGTGATAAACAATTCTTATGATAGCCCACTGGGCACAAGTCTCCAATCTGAAATACAATCCACAGCTACCACCCACTGTCTCTTACCACCAAGCTAATTATGTATCTCATATGGTCTAACCTCCTGGACCAACATTGGATGCCGGACTTTGTCAAATGCTTTCCTAAATGTAGACAACATCTACTGCCGTGCACTTGTAAATCTTTTTGGTCACCGTTTTAAAAAAACAAAACAAAAATTAAATGAGTGAGACATGATATTCCATGCACAAAGTCATGCTAATTATTCTTAATCAGACCTTGTCTTTCCAAATGCAAATAAACCCTGCCTCTCAAAATTCTCTCTATTAACTTTCCCACCATTGACATGCACTGAACATTTTGTCATTTATTGGTCTTCCCTAATCATACCGAGCAGAAATGATCCCTGCCCTCCCATATGTTGATGAGTATGCATCTCAAAGCCAGTGAAAAACAACACCAATGCTGTCTTTCAAATTGACAGGAAGGACAAGTAAACCAAAGTCAGCGTCATCTAACAGGCTAATGTCCACACCGTCGAGGCCTGTGTTACTCTTGTTGGGATGGCGATGTTGTTCACAAGACTCCCGAAACAGGCACTCTGTTCGGAGAGTCTTGGGAGGAGAATATCAGGTGGTAATGGGCCTGTCCTACTTAGGCGACTGCAGGGGTCTAAGCAGTCGCCACATGTTCGCGGGTGGTTGCCGGGGAGTCGCCTTCATGGTCGTGAGGAGTTCCTGCATTCTGGGAACTAGTCGCGGCCTCATGAAGGTCGCCGTGAACTTTTTAACATGTTGAAAAATTACCGGCAACTAGAATGAAGCCGCCATGGAGAGTAGCGAGAATTCTCGAGCCCTAGGTGGGTCGGCAGGAGGTTCAAGTGGGTTGCCAGGAGGTCGAAAGTTCTCGGAGGTTCTCGTAGGTTGGAGCCGGTGCTGACCGGTGAATTTCAGTGGCTCATTGGAAATAAAAAGGTAAGCAGTCGTTTTCAGAACCGAGGATAACCGACCGGTAATGTTAAATGTCCGCCGAGCTTCACAGCCGTGTACCTCTGGCTTCTTAAAAGTTGTCTCCACTCCTCCCCCCCCTTCTCCCCTCTCCTCCTCCTCCCCCCCCCTCTTTTAAAGGACTTAACGTACACTCTGCTTTAGCCATCCTTCCTGTTCATCACGGTGTGCGTCTGTATCACCTTGGTTTTGCACCGTGTGAATTTTTTAGACAGGGCAAGCAGGGGGATTGCTTTCTAAAAAATGCACACGGGCTGGTGAAGGAAGTGATGTGTGTGTTGCGTGTGTGTGTTGCACTCTGGGAGTCGCCGTTCCAGTACCCGGTTTTCAGGCGACTGCCGGCAACTTGACAGCCACCGGCAGACCCCTGAAAAATCACCTAAGTGGGACACCACCTCTCAAACTAGCCATGCGCCTGTCCCATCGGCCATCTCCTACGACATACCTGGAAGAGTCTGCAATTCATATATTATCCCATTATCTTCCTCAGAATACACAAACACATAGTGAAAGGAAGTCATCCTTAATTTCATAGGTCTGCCTAAGAGGCAGAATAGTTAAAGATCCAACAACAAAAACATAGTCTTATTACATGAGGAAAAATGTCGAAGGTGCTTCACAGAAGGAACAAGATTCAACGAGGATTTTAAAAGGGAAAAGGAAATAAGGAGATTATACGAGTTAATTCCAATAGCTCTCCCGAGTTTGCCCCGATTTCGAACTCGGAGATTTACAGTAATGGCCGCTCGTCAGTACTCGGGGCTCTCGTGGACGTTTTTCAACATGTTGAAAAATCATTTTTTTCTTGTTGTAACGTGTTGAAAAATCTTCACGTGTTTTGCCGAGCTTACCTGTCGTTAGCGAGCCTCCCAGAGTACCTGCCGTTAACGTTACGAGCCGCTAAGAGATGACTTCGAGCTCCGACGTACCCGCTAACTTCATTCTCCGTGCTTACCACAAGTTTGATTTTTTTTTAACTTGAGAGAGCTCTTGGAATGAACTCGTACCGTGGGACAGGGCTTTTAGGGAAGGGATATATTAGTTTGGATGAGGTACTTTCAAATATTTGGCCATCAGTTTTTGGGCAAAAAGAGGGGGTGCATAAGGCAAGATCCTTTTAATGCTGGCATTTGTTTTAATCTTCATTTTATGTATTATTACTGAAAAACCTGTACTAATATTGATACAAGTTTACTTTCCTACTTTATGAAATAAAGTATTGGTAAGCCTTCCTTTTCTATTCAACGAGATTACTCTGTTGTAACGTTGGAATGGACTATACATTTCGTTTTTTGAAGAAATAAAACCAACATTGATCATGGAATATGATCCTAATTTGTGGTTAAAGAATGAATTAAATAAGGAAAATTGTTAAATGGGGACCTCTCCAGACAGCTTTAAGAACTGCAATAAAACACATAATTTAGGAAAAATGCTAAGTTCAAATGTAACATTTTGTGAAAGAAACTTCAAATTGACACACATATTTTAGGTATAATTACATATTCTTGTAAGTTCCATGTACATCTTCACTATTTGCCCATGTACTCATTCTTTTAGGAAATATTTAAATGTAACTTATTTGGATTGTTCCACCCTAAAATTGAAACATGTAAAATGTTAATGTTTGTTCTTCATGAATAACAGATGATATACTCAAACTATTTTTCCACTTCTCTCACACCGCAGTCTTTTACACATATGTTCAGATTATATGTGCAATTGTGATAATAAAAGTTTGGGTAGATGGAACTCCAACTAATTTTGTATGTGATAAATGGGGCGTTTGGGTGTTTTGAGAGGTTTGAAGGGAATTACTCTAGTAATAGGTATTCTAGTACCTAGTACGCTGGTCTTGAGCCACGTGCTCAACCAAATTATTGATCCGGGGAAATAAGACAAAAGCCAGGATTTTTCTAAGGGAATACAAGGGTTACATTTACGTGTAGAAAGGAACTACAGATGCTGGTTTAAACCCAAAATAGACACAAAATGCTGCAGAAAAGGGCCTGTCCCACTTGGGCGACCTAATCCGCGAGTTCTGGCGAGTTTGCCCTCGACTCATACTCGCAGCATGATCGACACGAGGTCGTACGAGGTCTTCGTAACTCTCCTTCATGGTCGAGAGTGGTCTCCGCATACTCGAGGCCTCAGCTAGGTCGCGGCGTTTTATTCAATATGTTAGAAAATGCCCGCGAATAAAAAAGGGCGCCATGGAAAAAATCAATGCTTTTTTTACTCATAGGTTTAGTCGTAGTAGGTCGAAGTAGGTCGGCGTGTTAGTCGTAGGTAATCGAGGATACTCGAAGGTAGTCGAAGTTAGTCGTAGTTAGTCTTCATCATAGTCGAAGGGAGGTTGATGGAGATCGAAGAAGGTCGTCTTCACTCTCCACTATTCGGTGTCCAATTTTCCCGAAGTTAGTCGTATCTAGTCGAAGCTGGTGTTCAACATAGTCAAAGGAGGTCTTCTACATAGTTGAAGGAGGTCTTCAACATGTCATTTTTTCAAACTCTTCTAAACTCGCCAATTAGGTCGCCCAAGTGGGACAGCCCCTTAACTCAGCGGGACATGCATCTCTGAGAGAAGAAGGGTCTCGACCAGAAAAGTTACTTCTTCCTTCTCTCCACAGGGTTACACTTATGATTGCCAGCCTTTCACAGCAGAAAGTGCTGATAAAGTTTCAGGATTCCTGTGCAAGTGCAGAAGTCTCAAACTTCCTGCTGAAATGCTCCAATCCATTTTGCTGGTGCACATAGCCACTGTTCTGCATGTTAAACCTCATGCAGAATCTATATGGAGGACTTGGGGAAGAAAAAAGAAAATAAAGCCAGTTACATTTTTAATTTCCTTTTCTATAGTCTTTGTAAAATATTTCATTATTTTATGTTTTTGTGTTTTTAATATTTAAAAATAATGTTAAATTTTAATTTTTTACTTTTTAAAAATAGTAGACATTCCTGAATATCAGAGACAGTCAGAAACATATAGAAAATGTTAATAGTTATGGCAGAGAGCAAAGCGGTGGATTGGTTTTGCTAGCTGTCAAAGACTTTGAGGGATTTTTATTCAGCAGCATGATCATGTTGGATACCGAGATTAGCCTGTAGGATATGGCCAAGTTAAGTTATAGTCATACATCATGAGAACAGGCCCTTTGGCCCAACTCATCCATGGCAATCAAGATGTCCCATCTAAGCTAGTCCTTCTTCGTGCGTATGGCGGGCACAGCCTAAAGTTGTAGGACAACTTGTTCCATTTGATCTAATTTGATTAAGCTAGTTCCATTTGCCCTTGTTTGGCCCATATACCTCTAAATCTTTCCTGTCCATGGGCCTGTCCAACCTATCTGACATAAAGAAGACCTGTGTGACATAAAGAACGCCTCGAGCTGGATTGACCGTCCGCGTTGAAACAGCGAGCTGGATTGACTGTGTACACACACACACACACACACACACACACTGCCTGCGTGATGAAGAGGAAGTTAAACGGCTGCCACAGTGTACGGTATGTCCTTTAGAGGGCGGGGGGGGGGGGGGGGGAGGAGGGAAAGGAGAAGAAGGGGGGGGGGAAGGAATGGAGACACTTTTAAGAAGTTTAATAGTTTAGCCGGCATTTTACCTACCGGTCGGTTTTCCTTGAAGCAGATTGCCTACGGCTGCCCTCGACTGCCTGTAACTAAATAATGACCCCCACCCCACTGCACTACGAAACAAAAAGAACCATGCCGACCAAATTTTACTTGCGGAAAATGTTTCAATATGCGGAAAAATTTTACCCGACCTAGCTGAG
Source organism: Leucoraja erinaceus (assembly GCF_028641065.1). NCBI lineage: Eukaryota > Metazoa > Chordata > Chondrichthyes > Rajiformes > Rajidae > Leucoraja > Leucoraja erinaceus. Next base: position 64,365,696 of record NC_073382.1, read on the forward strand.
GCCACAAGTATTCGGGAACTTCCCTCGAGCATGAAGGAGAGTTCCAGCAACCTCATAGGACCTCCTAGGACCGCGTATCAACCATACTGTGAGTTTGAAGGTCAAAGACACTCTTCTAAACTCGCAGATTCGGTCGCCCAAGTGGGGCAGCCCCTTTAAGGAACTAGGGGTTTTATACTTTCCATAGGTGAGAAGAATGTTTAAAACAACCAATTTTTTTTTCACAAGGGATAACCTTTCCATAAAACTGCAAATGCAAGTTATCGACTGGCAATGTTGAGATGCGATATCAATGATCTGAAGCTGAAGCTCAGCAGACCTGCAGGGGTATTGTTGGAGACAAAAGTTGAATCTGTTTAAAGTTAGCAGCATTATACTATTGTTCAGAGAGATTTGAAAGCAAAATGCAACAACATTGAGAAAAAAGTGACCTGATTCAACAAATGGACAAAGGATGTACAGGAAGCTTTAAATTCAGAAACAAAAGTACCAAAGCAAAGAGTTATAAAGTGAGGTTAAAATTACAAAACTATTCAATACAGAAATGCTGTAATTTGAATCTGCAGTTAAAATTACAAAATGATTTAATATGGAAGATTGTCATTTAGCCTACCATGCCTTTAGTGAAATCTGCCCAGGAATCCAGGGAATTATTTGATTACAGCAAGTCGCCACAATTTTATTAGCAATCTGGTGTGATTTCCGTAAAGTCTTTATGAATCCAGAGGATTAGAAGATTAGAGCAAGCCTCCACAACTCCTTTAGCATATATATATCCAGTAGTATACTTTCTCCCCAGTCCTAGTGAATTTCTTACTTTAAGCATGGTGATTTTTTCTTATAAGATCAGTTTTCATCCCATCCATTATCTCCACTGAAATTTTGGCAGCATTCTTTTCCTTGTTAAAGGCTGGTAGAATGTGCTTATTAACTATTCCAGCATTACCCTCTGGCTCTATGGGTAGATTATGTTCTTATCCCCTAATCAAATCTTGAACTGTAATTATTATCATTATTATTCCTGGTAAGAGGCCTTAAGGTTATTAAATGGCCTGATAGAGTAGACATAGAGATGTTTTCACTTGTAAGGGTAAAGGGTAACCAGGAGCTATAAATATGTCACTAATAAATCCATCAGGGCATTTAGAAGAATCTTGAATGAAGGTGTGGTAAGAATGTGGAGCTCGTTGCCACTAGATAACCATCTTACAATGACACATTTAGGTATGGTTGGATTAACATGTGGGAGAAAGAAATAGTCGTTTCTAAGGTTAGACTGAGAGTAGAAGGATCATAAAACACCATGTGAACTTGTGAGGCCAAATTGTGGGTTTCTGCACTCATAATGTATTATGTAAAACCTTGATGTTTGTCAGACATTGGTGTTTTATGTATATTTTCTGGAATTGAAGTTCTGAGATTATTCACGAACTGCGGCATTTGTTTTCCAGATGCAAAGATGGCCTCAAGGGATTTGCTTTCTCTGCACTCAAGTAAGTATAATAATTCAAATTTTCTAAAATAATATTGACTTGTTTATGGTCTGTTTTACAGACAAAACATTAGCCTAATTGTCCATTGCAGATGAGTTTCAAAAATAGACAGCCATCGTGGATAGTTTTCTAATTTGGCGTCAACACTCTCATACCTGCTGATGCCATATGATGAATTACAGCAACATTATATTTTAAAGCATACATGTATATTTGTTACTGTTATGAGATTGTCAAAACGTTCCTCCCTAGTTGCAGCAAGCTGTTCTGAGTGCTGGCATCAAGAAAAAAACAGATAAATCTATCTTTAACTCCCAAGAAATATATAGGTACAGAGTTCTGTGACACCAAAGAAACAGAAACAAAATAGACTTCTCAACTGGCACATGTTTTTATTTTGATTGAGTTTCCATGAGAATTAAATTTGTTGTGACATTATTTCAGCAATATTCAGCAATATTAGACAGTAAAGGAAAATAAAAGTGCCAAATAAACTTTGCTAACTATTAATTATAGAATGATGGAAGAAATTGTCAATTGGAAAACAATTTCAATCTTATAATAACGGTTGATTGTATAGTAAAGGTTTTTTTTATTTTGGCAAGAGAATTATATCTCCGAGTAAGATACCTCGAATCAATCTTCATTAAGGGCAGGGCAGGGCAGGCAGTCATAATCTTTGACCCAGGAGGGAAATGTCAAATACAACATTACATAGTTTTAAGGTGATAGGGGGAAAGTTTAAAGGAGATGTGCTTTTTTCACCCAGAATGGTGGGTGCCTGGAATGTGCAGCCAGGGGTGGTAGCTTGTCGCATTTAACAGGCAGGGAAACGTGCAGGTAATGGAGGAATATGGATCACGTGCGGGCAGAAGGGATTAATTTAATTTGGCATCTTGTTCACCAGAGATTTTTTGGGATAAAAGGCCTATTTCTAGGGCTGTACTTTATTCTATAAGCTCACAAAAAATTGTATGTCCTTTTGGACAATACTACTCATATGCTATTACAGTAAATCCATGATTCTATACGTTTTGTTTCTTGGTGGTTAATACTAACTAAAATAGAGTAGGTCTGTATCAGGCACTGTCATATTGCCAGTCACGTCCAAAGCAAAGCAATACACTCTTGAGATTTGAAAGCTAAAGTACGAGAATTTGGCACTGATACTTCCAATGTATTGAAATGTGCACCACTAATAGCACACGGCAGGCCCATGACAGACACCACTTCCCTGGTCCTACACTTATCTTTGGAACATCTGGATAACAAGGCCATCTATGCACATCTCCTATTATTCACCATAGCTCTGTATACAACACCAAAATTCGAAACAAACCCCTGTATCTAGGTCTTGGCACTCGACCTCCTGACCCATAGACCATAATTAGTAAGGATAGGTGACAAAATGTCCTCCACGATAATTCTCAGCACTGGTGCCCTGCAAGGATGTGTTCTTAGCCCCTCCTCAATGTCAGGAAACCAAAGGAGCTCATCAACGATTTCAGGAAGCGGGGTGGTGTACATGCCTCAATCTGCACCAGTGGTGTTGAAATGGAGAAAGCTGAGAGCTTCAAGCTCCTAGGCGTAAATATAAACAACAACTTGTCCTGTTACAACCACATTAATACCATAGTCAATAAAACAACCAGCGCCTGCACTTCCTCAATGTTTGTTTGCTAACTTGATTTGACAACTGCTCAAGGCTGCAAGAAATTGCAGAGTTGTGGATGTAGCCCAGTCCATCATGCAAACCCCTCCCCCAATATCGACTCCATCTAAACTTCCTGCTGCTTCAGGAAAACAGCCAACATAATTAAGGACCACTTAGATCACAATCATCCATTTAGGCAGACAACACATAAGCTTGAAAGCATGTCCCACCAGATTCAGCAAAGCTTCTTCCCCTGTTGTTAGACTAATGTACATACCTTTCATAAGCTAAGGATATATGCCTGACCTCCCAATCTATATCATTGCAGCATGCACCTTTTTTAACTGCATTTCCTCTGTACTTGTAACACTATATTCTGCACTCTGTTTATTTTCTCTTTGCACTGCATATGATACTTGTGTATGGTCTGAATGCACTTATGTCAACAATTGCCATCTGGAAAATATGGATCACATTCCACATCTTGGTAGCCATTCCTTCTCCAATGCAGATCGGAACAATGAAATATATCACCAACACTGCAGTGTAACCATAGGTTTTGTCAGGCTTAGGAGTAGGATCTCTGAAGACCCTGACCTCCAAGTGAGGACCAAACTGCTTGTCTTCAAAGCCATTATTTTTTCGACCCTACTATAAGGAGCTGAGACTTGGACCACCAACACCAGACACCCCAGAGCCCTCAAATTCTACCACCTGAGGAGCCTCCAGAAGATCCTATGAATCAACAGGGAAGACTGGTTCACTACCACCAGTGTGCAGGAAGTGGCTAATGTTGACTCCATCACCACCATCAAACACAGCTCAGATTGACTGGCCATGTTTTGAAGATGCCCGACATCTGTCTCCCAAAATAAATGCTCTACTACCAACCACTGGAAGGACAGCAACCCCCCCCAGACATCAGAAGAAGCACTATAAGGAAATCATCAGGATCAAACTTAAAAAGTGCCCCATAAGCCCCATCAATTGGGAGGACTTAGCACCAGATGGAGCAACATGGAAAATCACTGTTTACAAAGGAGCTGCACTCCACCTGAAGGTTAGTGGAAGGCTGCAAAACATAAGCGCAGCAAAGAAAGGAGAGACACGCCATCAAGATGGTCCAATCACATCTCACCACCAATACCACCCACTGCAATAAAGTCTGGGCCTCTCCAGCTATAGAGGACAATCATACCTGATTTTGAGTGATCGCTGGTGATGATGTGTACTCTGTATGGTGTCATTTATTGGAGAGCAAGCAAAACAACATTTTTCACTGTATCTCAGTATACGTAACAATAATAAACTAATACTAATACCAAGCCAAATCACGGCACAATAATTGTTATCAATCATCAATCTTGTGTGATTAACAAGATGTTTCTAATGTCTTTTGGTTTAAGAAAATACCAGTTTTCAGATGGTTTGGTTCATTGTTTGGGATCTCATTTATATCTTTATTTTTCTATGCTTTTCAATTTTTTTTCCTCTTCCCTTTCCACATACTGGAAATACTAATTCACGCTGTGGAATAATCCTGAACCTGCCAAAATTATCATATACCTCAAACACATCATCATCCGAGGACATACACTCCATTGAGTATAAATGGGGATCCTGTGGATAGGGTGAACTGTTTTAAATATCTGGGAGTCCACATCTCTGAGGATATGACATGGTCATCACACGCCTCAGCACTGGTGAGTAAGGCAAGGCAGCGCCTTTATCACCTCAGGCAATTGAGGAAATTCAGAGTGTCTCCGAGGATCCTCCAGTGCTTCTACGCAGCGGCGTTGGAAAGCATCTTGTCCGGGAACATTACCATCTGGTTCGGGAATTGCTCTGCTAAGGACAAGAAGGCTCTGCAGAGAGTAGTGCGTTCGGCCGAACGCACTATGGGAACTTCACTCACCCCCCTGCAGGAACTATACAACAGGAGGTGCAACTCCAGAGCAAACAAAATCATGAGAGACCTCTTCCACCCCTGCAACAGACTGTTCCAGCCGCTACAGTCAGGCAAACGCCTCCGTTGCCATGCAGTGAGAACGGAGAGGTTGAGAAGGAGTTTCTTCCCAGAGGCAATTCGGACTGTAAACGCCTTTCTCACCAGGGACTAACTGTACAGAACGTTTTTCCTTCTATTATTTATTATGTAAAATAATATGTGTGTTATGATTGTGTTTATAATTTGTTTGGTTGTTTTGTTGTTCCGCGAGCATTGCCACTTTCATTTCACTGCACATCTCGTATGTGTATGTGACAAATAAACTTGACTTGACTTGACTTGACTTGACTTGACTTGACAAATGGTAGTCCTACATGTACAGCTTGAATATGGGTAGATTACTCGTTCTTCATTAAACTTTCGCTCTCCTTTGGCTCACTGAGTAGTAATGGAAAGCTGGAAGCATATACGACTGCATCCCCTGCTTAGCAAACAGATGTCAAAATGCCAAACTAATATCTCAACTGCCACCATCATTGAGATTAAATCAAGTCCTTCAACATTTGGAGCAAGTGTAGATACATTATCCAGAAAGCTATAGGATGTTATAAAGTCAAAAGTCAAACGTTTCAAAAGTAAATCATTGATTTTTATTTTGTAAGGAATGCCATGGTTCAATGTCTAAAATTGAAGCCATTTAAAAAAACAATTTTACATTGTTGGTTGATTGAATTTTATTTCATCTTTACACTATTAATTCTTGTCTGTTAGATTTATTGTTGGAAAAGAAGAAATTCCAACACATTCAGTTGTGGCAGAACACCGGATTCCCAGCACAACCAGTGGCCATATCACTGAGCACCAGACACTAGAAGGTCGGACCAAGAAAACCAAGACATCTTTCATAGCATTGACAAGACAACTTATTGCCAGAATGTAAGGAAACATTTTAATTTCTCCTCAGATTTTTTTGTGCATTTTGCCCATTGACTAACAGTATAACTGAATAATAGATTAACAAAAAACAAGGATAAGTATTGTCTCATAACTGATTCCCAAATGTTGGTTTTCATCTTCTGAAAGCAAATGTCTCCAGAAACTGGTGAGAAGTTAAAACGTGGCCATTTATGCGATTGTATTGATGACTTGGATACTCTGACAAATCAGAGGAGATTTCAGATTGCATAATTATCGTGCCTTCTGTGGATAATATGACGTACTTTAGCTTATGTGCCTATCAATATTCCAAACTATCCTGCTGTCTAGGTGAGAAAAATTCAGCATATAATATTTCGAGAGGGTGACTGACCTGTTTTATTTTATTTTAGATGGAGCTACACTGACTCACAGACATTGTACACTTGGGAACAATGGTTCTTGGGGTCTAATAAAACGGGCCACTGTTATTTTGTTAGCTGTTTGGTGTATGAGGGGTTTTAATAATCAAACAAATGAGCTACATTTTAAGAAAAATACAAATTTTCTATTCATATTTGGACAAATAACTTTTCCCTCTAATTTTCTCGAGGAGTAAAGAGGTTCAAATTGGAATAAAACATGCAAGTGCTTCAATATAACAAGAGGAGTAAAGAATATTAAGACACATGTAGAATCAAAGTAAACTGAAATATTTCAATTCATGGTTACTGGTGCTTGCACTCTGATAATTGAATTAATAAGGGAAATTTTATGATAAACAAAAAAAGCATTTTTCTGTGAAGATATTTAATTATCATATTTAATAAAGGTTATTGATATATTATTTAATGAGAAGGACTTGGGAGTGGCACAGTGGTAGAGTTGCTGCCTTATAGTGTGAGAGACCTGGGTTCGATCCTGACTGTACGTGCTGTCTGGAGTTTCTACATTTGCCCTGTGACCATGTGGGTTTTCTCCGGGTGCTCTGGTTTCCTCCCACATCCCAAAGACATGCAAGTTTGTAGATTACTTGGCTTCTGTAAATTGTCCCTATGTGTGTAGGGTAGAACTAGTGTAAAGGTGATCGTGGTTGGTGTGGACTCGATGGGCCAAACGGCCTGTTTCCATGCAGTATCTCTAAACTAGGGGCGCTGCACTGGCAGCAGCCTCTGCCTCTATCTGTCATTACTATCTTTTTTTTTTTTTTTCAGTTAGTCCAATGTCTGTTTTAGGGGGAAACTTTTACTTTACTATGTGGGGGAGGGGGGCAGGGTAAGGGGGAAATCGTCTCCTAGTCTCTTCCTGGCGGGGACGCGACTATTTCTCCGAGTCGCGTCCTCGCCCCCCCACCTCGCGGCCTACCAGCTGGATCGGAGCGGCCTTTCCGGCCGGGGACCGAGTACCGGACCAGGGCTGCTACAGTGGTGGCGCAGCGCTGGAGTCACCGCGGAGCGGGCCGATGCCTACCTGGGCCGCTGTTTGGAGCTCCGGAGTGTTGGGCCGTTGCTCCAACATCGTGGAGCTCTGGTGCGGAGAGCTTCCAACGCGGGCGGCGCTGACCGTCATCGTGGAGTCCTGGGGCGCCTTGCAGAGGGTCTCCAGCAGCAGTCTCCACCCGGTGCGGCCTCCGGACTTTGGAAGCCACCGACTCCGGTAGGAGGGGGCCGACTCTGTGTCCACGCCGCTGAGGACGTCCCGCAGCCCCGACGTCGTACTTACAACACCCCGGTGAGCGGTCCTGGACATCGGGCCGCCCGTAGCTGCAACTGCGGAGGGCTTGGGGAGGCCCTGACCACGAGGAACAATGGAGGAAGAGACTGACTTTGGTGCCTTCCCACACAGTGGGAAACTTTGATTCTGCTGTGTGGGGATGTTTTATGTTAAATTCTATAGTGTGTTGTGTTCTTTATTTTTATTGTATGGCTGTATGGGAATTTCATTTCACTGTGCCATCTGGCACATGTGACAATTAAATGTAACTTGAATTTTGAATCTTGAACTAAACTAAATTAAAGAAGAAATATTGAGTGGAAAATTGATAAGAACCTAGAAAATCAGTGAGAAACACGTAATTTGGGATAAATGTTTGATAGTCATATTAAATCTTTAAACTGCACGATAAAACAAGCTTGCTTGGGAAATCGTGACTATGCATCTTCCAGGCGGCAAGTTAATGAGTGTTCAGAACCTGTTAACAAGTGCCATCACTTTCAGTAATTGAAAAACAAAACACTGCGGGTTCTGGAAAACCTGAAATAAACACAAGAGGACGCTGAATGTACATCGCAGATCATCTATCAGATTAGGAGGGAGAGCCTTAAGACCAGAAGCAGCTAAACTGGTCCTACAGTAGTTGATAAAGGGTTAATATTTTCTATTCTCAACTGCAGCTGTTCTAACTTTATTTACCAGCTTTAGGAAGCTACTGACAGATGCATGGAGAAGATTAACAAGGGTAGGTTTGTTTGGGAATATAGAACATTTCAACAGACCAGGCAAGGACTGTTTTCCTCCTAAAACCACATCTAAATCAAATTAGAACATTAGACCAGTTTCCAAGTGTCAAAGGTTTATATATTTTTTGCTTCAAATCTGGCATTGCTGTATTCCTGCTTTTATGTTGCATTTTTACTTTTGTCATCTTACATTTTTATACATTCACTAATATGTACACTATTGGAATAAACCACTCTCCATTACAATCAGTTTTGAGTAGTTACCACAATAAAATATTTTCATGGGCAAAAATTATGCCATCAGCAAGGGAGTTTTTACAAAACTAAAGGGTTGGGCCAACTAAATGTCCTTCCATGTATATTTTTAATTTGTGACTAGTTTATTTCTCGTTAAGGTGAAGGAAGCTTTAATGGAAATATAATTTTCTATTGTGGACTTCCAGCATCAGCTTGGTCCTCACAGATTAGTCAGTATTGGTCACAAGGTAATTTAGATCAGCGACAGGATCTTGCACTTTACCTTGGAGCACATCCCTGTTGCAAATATAATTGTGTTTCATGTAATCTATTCCATTCCTGAATGAGATTCATAATTTAGAGTTAAAAAGCTGCAGACATTTCTGGCAGGTTTGTGGTGTACACCATACCCATGAGAAAGAAGAATATCCAGGCTTACTTCATATAATTTGGCCTGGATTTGAACCCAAGTCTTAAATATAAAAGGGAAGTAGTCAAGTATTTCGTGCCTCAAGCCTGCTTTATCCTAAAGTTGTTTTGGTTAGCTATCACAGAAGTGGGTTTACTATGGGGAGACTAACTTGGCTTAAGGCAGGAAAAACAAATACAATATACATGTTACCAGACTAGCAATCATGTACAGGTTTAGTAACTGCGTGTCTCCTTTACTGAAAGATTCAAGATTCAAATAATAAAAGAGGATGTGGGTGATATCAACTTTAATTCCTGCTTTACACAGTTCCACATCTGGAGGCCTAGTACCAAATATCAAATACCCTGGAGATGATAAGGAAAGAGAGGAACAAAACAGAAACATACATTGTAATTTCCCCTTCCAGTCACTGCAGTGACCTGGCAACAGGCAGTATAGTACTCCCATCCTTTCAGCTGCTGCCAAAGAGTGATTTTAGAAAAAAACTAAGAAACACTGCGTCCGGATAAAATCGATGAATGTTTGAATAGACATGCAGATACAGAGAAGTTGATATCCTACATTTACAATGTTCTTCAAAACATCAACACCTCATCATCTGAGGTTTACAGGTATGCATGGGAAGATGAGATGTGTCAACAAATCTCAAATGATATATGGGACGAAACCTTACAATATATCCATACTTGCTCCTTAAATGCCAGGCATGGCATGATACAGATCAAAGTGCTGCATAGGTTATACTACTCAAAAACCAAACTGAACAAATTTTTCCCCAGTGTTTCCCCTCTTTGTAGGTATGTTACAAAACCTACCTGAATCGTGGCTGAGTATCTGCCCCACCCCATGTCCGCGATTTTGGCGCTGTTTAGAGGGGGCGGGTTTAAAACGCGATTTTTACTAGGCTGTTGCAATCGAAAATGTTCAGCCTAGTAAATCATTAACGGGAAATCGCTGAAAGACCCCGTCGCAAAAGGTATTATTAGTTTTTATGGCCTTGTATAATAGTTATAGTAGTTTAAAAATCACTCTCTAAACCCGCGACCTCTCGCAGCCCCAGGGTTTTATAAAGCAAACAATTAAATGTATGTACCTTATTTTTACATTAAAAGGGGCTTCTTAAGAACCCTGTATATAAAGGTTTCTATAGCGAGTAGCTCATTTTGGGCTCTTTATATCCCGCAGTATTTTTCTGGGCGTTTGACGGCACAAATCCAGCGCAATGTGAACGTTCTAAACCAGCGCGTTCACAGGAACCCACTAGAAAGCCGATTTAAATTGACTTTAATTTACAGCAATTGAACACTAAATTCCTTCCATTTGGCCTATAAATTAATGTAAATGAGATTTAAAAATCATGTTTTATTGTGAATTATTTGTGAATATTATTTGGACACTTAGGCTATTTAAAAATGTTAATCATTTATTAAGAAATGGATAGATGTTTACATCTAGTAATTGAAGTTTGAAATTAGCTACAATTGGGTAACTAACTAATTATATGCAGGTCCTCCAAGTAAGATTATTTTATATTTGTTTCAGAATGGTTCAATCTATGATAACTGAAAATTTCATTCAGTTCTCTTAATTTTTAAGAAGGTTATGGGCTTTTGACTGTTCTCGATCACAGCTTTGTTGTTATGTCCATAGAAAATCAATAGGGAACAAGATGCTAATTTCCGAGTATGAAAACGGCCATAACATTTTTATTACTTGAGATATGAAAGTGAATTAGGTGTCAAATTAAACTTATTGTTATGCTTTATCTGATGGGATAAATTGCAGACTTGATTTTTTAAATCTCAAAATTTTGTAGCATTGCTACTCTTTGCGATAAGTGCCAAGAAGCCACAAACCCACAGTTTTGTACTCTACAAAAATAGAAAGTTTTTGGACGGAAGTATTCAGCGTCCTCTCCAATATACTGAAAATCCCATTAGAGACAGTCAAAACTGATAATACTGGGAATATCAGAGGCATATAGTAAATTGACTGTTTTTCAGCGACGCTTTGTCGGCTATGGACTAATATCAGCAAAAAACTCATACTTAAATTCTGGAAAAATGCTGAAGTTCCTCCAGTGAAGATGTGGATTGCAGAAATGATGGGCACATTACATCTAGAGAGAATTAGGTTTATCTTGAATGATAAACTGAAGCAATTTTTAAAAATATCGTCATGTTTTATTGATTTTCACGAACAACACAATATTTGAACACAAATTCGAAATTGCTCGTAGGGCTGGGTGAGCGGGCGTTTGGGTGGGTCGACGGGAATATCTCCCCTCGTTTTTTTTTTCTCTTTTCTCTCACTTCTCCTTTCTCTCTTTTTAATCTAATGTTCTTTTTGGAAAGAGTTAAAATTGAAGCTGTTCGCAAAGCTGTAAAATTGTCAAGTTTTTTATAAAATGCTTCCAATAAAAACATTGAAACCAAAAAAAAACAAAAACTAATTAACAGATAAAAGAAAAATGAATGAAATATATGCAAAAAAGTAACGATGATAAAGGAAACAGGCCATTGTTAGCTGTTTGTTGGGTGAAAATTAGAAGCTAGTGCGACTTGGGTGGGGGATGTATAGAGAGAGAGGGAATGCCAGGGCTACCTGAAGTTGGAGAAACCAATCTTCGTACCACTGCATTGTAAGCGGCCCAAGCGAAATATGAGATGCTGTTTCTCCAACTTGCGTTTAGCCTCACTCTGATAATGGAGGAGTCCTAGGACAGAAAGGTCTGTGGGAATGGGAAGGAGAATTAAAGTATTTAGCAACCGGGAGCTCGGGTAGATTTAAGCAGACTGAGCAAAGGTGTTCAGCGAAACGATCGCCCAGTCTATGTTTGGTCTCGCCGACGTATAAGAGGCCATATCTTGAACAACGGATACAGTAGATGAGGTTGGAGGAGGTGCAAGTGCAAGTGAATTTCTGCCTAACCTGACAGGACTGTCGGGGTCTCTAGGCAGAGTCGAGGGAGGAGGTATAGGGACAGTTGTTGCATCTTCTGCAGTTGCAAGAGAAGGTACCTGGGGAGGAGGTGGTTTGGGTGGGAAAGGATGAGTTAACCAGGGAGTAGCGGAAGGATCAGTCTCTACAGAAGGCAGAAAGGGGTGGTGATGAGAAAATGTGGCTAATAGTAACATCCCGTTGGAGGTGGCAGAAATTTTGGCAATTATTTGTTGTATGCGACTGCTGATGGGGTGGAAGATAAGGACCAGGGAGACTCTGTCTCTGTTGTGACTAGGGGGAGGGGGAGCAAGGGTGGAGCTGCGGGGAACTGAGGAGACACGAGTGAGGGCCTCATCTCTGATGAGAGAGTGGAACCCCTGTTCCCTAAAGAATGAGGACATCTCAAATGTCCTGGTATGGACCTCATCTTAGGCGCATATGCGGTGTAGACAGAGGAATTGGGATTAGGGGATAGAGTGTTTGCAGGAAGCAGGGTTGTCGAGATAGTTGTGGGGGTCAGTGGATTGTAATAGACGTCAGTCGATAGTCTATTTCCTATGATGGCGACTGTGTGATTGCCGATTGTCCAAGTAAATTTGAGTGCAGGATGGAAATTTGTGGTGAAGTTGATAAAGTCTATGAGTTCTGCATGGCCTTCCTGGTGGGGGATGGAGCAGTAGAGTGACTGACATCCACAGTAAAGGTGAGGGAGTGGGGGCTCGGAAAGCAGAATTCATTAAAAAGATGAAGGGAATGTGAGGTATCTTGGACATAGATATATTAACCTGCCTTTGCTCCATATTCCCAAACACAAGGAATAATTTCTATCCATCTTGATTTAAGGCCGTTACATGGCATTGTTGTAATATTTGGAACTCCCACACGCAGCAGAGAGGTAGAATATCTACCTATCAGACCAAGTCAAGCAGTATTGAGCTTTTGGTATTTGCTTTATCTGGTCTGGTCCTGGCATGTTGAAGAAATATCTGGCAAGCAGTAGTAAGTCTGTTGGTGGTGGGTAGACCTCAGTTTCTCTACCACTAAGGCCATGTTACCAGAATGCAGGAGGAAGGGCTCACTTCTCAAATTTGGCTGTTAAGAATTCTTTAAATGCATCTCAATTGGATTTAGAAACATTTAGAATTGCTGTAGATAAAACATGTTTTAAACAAATAATAAAATAGTTAAAATTAAGTTATTTCCTTTTTTTCAACCAATATTGGGCCAGTGTAAAGTTGAGGAACTGTAGCATCCGTTACCCAGCATTTGGCGTACTTACAGTAAGCGCATGTTAGTCGAGACTTGCCTGGGGACAGCTATCTATCGATGGTTCACACTCGGCACAGCCAGCAAGATTTGTCCCAATGTCTTCCATTAAAGAGAAATATAAATAAGGCTTCATGGGAGAGGGAAGAGCAGATATTTAGATAAATCAAAGAAAAGTGCAAAAGCAATAGGGTTATAGTAGTGAGGGATTTTAACTTCCTCAATTCTGTGATTGCATTGGTGCAGAGGCTGCTATGGGTTGGAATTTTGACAGTGTATACAGGAGGTTTTTTTAGCCAATAAATAGTCCTCCTGGAGCAAGGATTAAACATGATTTTCTTTGTAAGGAACACTGGTGGGTGAACTGATTACATAAAATTATGAGGGAGATAATAGTGTGGACTTGTTTTCCTTGTAATGGGAGTGAGGGCAGAGGTGTAAGATGCAAGGTATGAAGTTTAATGGGTATCTTAGCGGGCATATTGTAACATAGAGAGTGGTTGGAATTTGGAACATGTTGCCTAAGGAGAAGGTGGAGGAAATCCCGGGAAGCTGCATGGCAGTGGGAGTATCCTGGGGAGCCGCGGTCCGTACATTGAGGACCTGCACGGAAGGTCCAGCTCACTCCCTGGAACTGAGGAGTCGCCCGCCCAGTGGGCCCGACTCACCCACTGAAGACCAGCGCCGGTTGGCCCGACTTGCCCGGAACCATGAACTCGCGTCGACAACCAGAACCCGCCGGCTGGCCCGCTGTGGACCGGGGACTCGTCCTCCACGGTCGGAGGATCCACAGACTGGAACCGCATTGGATCGAGGACCCATGGGAACCCGCCTGGAAGGCCGGTTAGCAGACCGGCTGCGGGAGGGAGTGCATGGCCTCGACCGTTGGACGCCCTGCAGCAGCCTGAGCCTCAGATGGACAGGAGCCACTCCCAGGGGCCGAGCACATGGACCAGATGCCGCCTACAGCGGTGGAGCAGCGGAGGAGGACACCACGGCTATGCATGGCCAGGCCGATAATGGACCTTTATGGTCAGCTCAAGATCACCAACTGTGACTAGAAAATGGCACCAAACTGTCATCACTGTATACTGTATTGGTGTACTACTGCTGCGAACTGTATCTAAGATGCTTTTCTAATATGTATCTAAATGCTTATGTATAGTGATACTTGAACTGTATACAAAAATGAATTTCACTGTAACTCGGTACCAAATAAAATACCATACCGTACTTTCACGATAATCAGAAAGTATGTTGGCAGGTTTTTTTGAGGCCTAGAAATCTGTGGACCAAATGGAGGTAAATGGGTCTAGTACAAAGTTCAGCATGGACATAGTGGAGTGAAGAGCTTGTTTGTGTACTGTATGATTTTAACTCTAGAAAAGGAAAATGCACATATCAGAGAAAGACATTCTGACAATTTTAATTGACCCAGAGTTGCATAATTGAGGAAGTCTGGTATCACAGTAACGTTGCAGGGAGGGTAGTTTTCCCAGGTTTGAATCTAGCACCTGAAGCTATCTGTGGAATTTGCATGTTTTCCCCCGTTGATTGCATGGGTTTTGCCCAAGTTAATTCCCAAGGTTAATTCCCGGGATAGTGGGACTGTCATATGCTGAGAGAATGGAGCGGCTGGGCTTGTATACTCTGGAATTTAGAAGGATGAGAGGGAATCTTATTGAAATATGATTATTAAGGGTTTGGACACGCTAAAGGCAGGAAACATGTTCCCGATGTTGGGGGAGTCCAGAACCAGGGGCCACAGTTTAAGAATAGGGGTAAGCCATTTAGAATGGAGATGAGGAAACGCATGTTCACACAGAGAGTTGTTTGTCTGTGGAATTCTCTGCCTCAGAGGTCAGTGGAGGCCGGTTCCCTGGATACTTTCAAGAGAGAGCTAGATAGGGCTCTTGAAGATAGCGGAGTCAGTGGATATGGGGAGAAGGCAGGAACGGGGTATTGATTGTGGATGATCAGCCATGATCACATTGAATGGCGGTGCTGGCTTGAAGGGCTGAATGGCCTACTCCTGCACCTATTATCTATTGTCAATAAGTGCTTTGGTTTCCCCCCATGTTCCAAAGATGTGTTGGTTGTTACGCTAATTTGGTTGTTACGCTAATTATCTCTGTAGGTGACCGGTGGACCAGTTGGTGGATGAGGGAATGAAACTGCTCTGATAACCATCAGGCACTCAATAGGTTAAATATCCTTATTTATGTTTTGAGGAAATATAATAAATAAAAGTAATACCATAATATATAATTCTATATTTCAGGGTATTGTATAGAACCGTAGAAATGATTAGGTACTTATTGAATTGCAGTCACTTTAATTATGTTGTAGACTTAACTGGCAACAACCAGCTATTCAATTATGACAAGATCTATTTTTCAATGTAGATTAAAAGATAAATATGCAGTGTGGATACGTCCTCTGCTTTTGAACATACTGATTAACAAACAGGACTTCAGTTTAACATAAATCAAAAAAAGAAAATGTAGGAAATGCTCAGCAGGTCAGGCAATAGCTGTGGAAAGAATTCACATTTCTTGTTGAAGATGCTTCATCAGAAGCTCCTTGGTCAATTTAACACCTCATTCAAAGATCCACACTTCGACATTATGTACTTAAAAACAAATTTTCTTGCTTTGATCACGAGTTTAGACTTTAACTGAGTTTTAAGTACACATTCTGTGTTACTTAATGTCATCAAAATGCTAATTGTACTTTTATCACCTTTATGTGTCTTTTTTAACATTCTTGCTGGTTTTACATTCTGATTTTAAACTCTAAACTAAACTTATGACATGCATACTTAAAACTTGGGTTTAGTGATATTTATGGTGGCGAATTAAAATGTCGCATATCCATCTTCATGTCTCTCTACAACCTTGCATCATGCTCTCTTTGCAACCTTCTAGGGGAGTCCTGTATTCACCCCTGCAGTTTTTAATTTTCCAAATTTCTCTTCCCTGGATCCTGTTTCCTCAGCCACTGATAGGGTCAAAATCTTAAATCACCTTTGCCTTATCCTATGAAGCTCATGTTTTGAAGACAACTATCTCGCTGTATGGCCTAGAAATGCACAATGGATGTGCAACCAATGATGCATTTTAGCCCATTGAAAACACAGGCTAGAAGCAATTTAAATTCTGATCTAACTTGCATACAGCCAGTAAATTGATACTCTTGGTCTTCATGCAATTAATGAAACTTGGGCAAGCTTTGCATACTTTATATAGGCCCCACTTGCTTTTTAGAAGACAACTGACATAAAGCAAATAGTGCCACTGCTAAGGTTAATTGCTTGATCAACGGGTTGCAATGCAGCATTACTGCTTAATTCTGCACTTTAAAAAAAATATTTGAGAAAAGATGAATGGCATCACAATGTGCTAAAGGGCGCCTTCCCTGACGTATGTAATGCAAGCGTTGATATAACAGTATGAAGAAATCTAAGGCTTTGACAATTAAACTGAAATCAAGACACCATTTAGCATTGTGAAGCGTGCGATCTTTTAGTTGGAAGTTTAAACAAAATCTGAATGTGGTGCTTGTAACCTGATGTATGACCTAATATTTTACTTCCCTGATTGAATGCCCACACAACACTTAATTTATTATGGCTATCAGTTGAAAGCCGACTGGTACAGTGCTTCTCGTTCACTTTATTTTATGGGGTGTATTAAATTGTCATGTATTTAATAACCAGCCATGAATAATGAGCACAATGCATGTCTGATGCCGAGTGCATAGTATGTATTGACCTCACCCCTGTATTTCATCACTTATCAAAATAATGTCTAAACTGTAAGTCCTTTAGTTATAAGTGATCGGTGATATAGTACACATTGTACATTTCATCCCCATTAACAGTAAAATAACAAAAAAATGTTGTTTTTTCTTTTATGATTTATATATCTGAGATATTTTTCAAAAAGAGCACTATTAAAATGGGAGGAATAGATGTTAAATTATTTTTTTTTCTGTTCAGTTGCAAACGTGGCCCAAGACACAGATGTTGTAAGCATTATGACGACAACTGCATATCCTACTGCGTCAAAGTGAGTAATTATTTTCCATTGAAACTAGCAATGGATTTATTATTTTACATGTTGAGGCCATTTTACAATTGACTAAGTTCATAACACAGTGCCTACAGCTTCAAGCAGCAACAGTCTCAAATCAGAAACACTAGGGGAAATAGGAATTTGATATAGGATTTAATTGTTATAGGCTCTTGGCTGAGAAATTATTTTAATCTGTTAGCTTCCAGTACAGTTTGTCTGTTTCTTGTACAGAGGCAATTGACAGTTGTGTGCAATTTTTGAAGAGAGTCACTTTCACCTTCATACCTGTTATCTTATCGGAGCTTTTTACTCCATAAAATAATGTCATATGTAGAATTAGGACTGGATAACACCATATCTGTTAGTAATACAATATTCAATTCAATTGACAGACCATTCACAATGGGAAAAGGTGGACTTTGGGTTCCACATCATTCCTTCTGACTCTTCGGGGCATTCAACCTGCTAATGAATAGAACAGTCCAGGGATTTCTGGTCATGTAGATGTGTCCTGCAGATGGCGCAAGCCACTTATTCAGAATCAGGCCTCAACAGTACTTGTGAGCTGGCCTTAGTATTATTTAAAGGGGATGCTGGAACTGGAAACCCACTTCAGGTTTGTTTCCATCAACTGGTCTGCATATTGTGACAGTTCTCTGCACATTGGGGACATTGGTTGGCAGTATGCCTCCAACGCAGCCTTCAAGTACATCAGCCTTGGCATTAGTTTCAAGTTCACTCCGACCTCTGATCTCTCACTTGATCCCCACTTCTGTTAACTCCCAGCCTCAAAATAACTCCTTCGTGATAATCCTTGGCAGTTGACTCAAGCCCTGACTTTTCTCTAGATGCCAACTCCCCCCTAATCCTCCTGCTGCTGCCCCATCCCCTCTCTTGTGAAGCACTTTGCTCCTACCCCTCCCAACCCTTACCTGATTTTGAGTGTGTGCTCCAGAATGGTGGAGCACACGGAGTAATAGCCTATCAGTGTGAAAATACAATAGATAGACAGGTTCTTTATTGTCATTATTACATGTAAACATGTACAACAAAATTAAAAATGCCAACCAGTCAGTGCACCATTCACACATTATCTAAAAGCTAACAATACGTAAAAAAGAATATCTGAAATAAACAACTAAAATAAATAACATGAAAAAAACAAGCATAAACACACAACCATACATTCTTCTGTCGATTGCACAATCCCTTTGGTATGTAGCGCACCTGCGCTCATTTGGTGGCTATATTAAGTGTAGTTATTGCTGTGGGATAAAAACTGTTTTTGAGTCTGTTTGTCCTTGTCCTCATTAATCTGTACCGTCTGCCTGACGGCAACAGTTTAAACAGGGAGTGTCCGGGGTGGGAAATGTCCTTTATAATGTTCTGGGATTTCTTGAGACAGTGGGAACTGTGTAGGTCCTCCAAGGTGAGGAGAGGGCAGCCGACAATCTACTGGGCGTTATCAATAGCCCTCTGGAGCGCTTTCCTCTTAGCCGCTGTGCACCATACACATACACAGTATGTTAGGATGCTCTCTATGGAGCACCGATAAAAGGACAGCAGCAGTCTCTGAGTGATGTTGTTCTTCCTGAGCACCCTCAGGAAGTGCAGTCTCTGCTGGACCTTTTTCAGCAGCGCAGAGGTGTTCACGCTCCACGTCAGGTCCTCCTCAATGTGGATTTCCAGGAAGCGGAAATCCGCCACTCTCTCCACACAGTCCCCTCTGATGATTAATGGTGTAATGTCCGTTTTCTTCTTCCTGTAGTCTATTATGAGCTCCTTGGTCTTTGAGGTGTTCAGTAGCAGGTTATGCTCTCCACACCACACTGTCAGCTGCTCCACCTCATCCCTGTAGGCGTACTCATCCCCCCCAGAGATGAGCCCCACCACCGTGGTGTCATCCGCGAATTTGACAATGGTGTTACTGTGGTGGGCGGGGGTGCAGTCATATGTGTAAATGGTGTAAAGCAGGGGGCTCAGCATGCAGCCCTGTGGAGAGCCAGTACTGAGGCTGAGGGCCGTGGATGTGTGATGGCCCACTCTGACTCTCTGGCTGCGACCCGACAGGAAGCTATTTATCCACATGCAGGTGGAGTGTGGAAGTCCCAGGTCCCCCCGTTTGTCCACCAGTTTGTGGGGAAGGAAGGTGTTAAAAGCAGAGCTGTAGTCCACAAAGAGCATCCGCACGTAGCTCCCCCGCTGCTCCAGGTGGGAAAGTGCAGCATGGAGGGCTGTGGCTACAGCGTCCTCTGTGGATCTGTTCGCTCTAAACGCAAACTGGTGGGGGGGTCAAAGCTTCGGGGCAGGAGTGATGTGATGTGACTCCGGACCAGTTTTTCAAAGCACTTCATCACCACTGGTGTGAGTGCGACTGGCCGGTAGTCGTTGAGGCTGGAGATGTGGGTTTTTTTGGGCAAGGGGACTATGGTGGAGGACTTCAGACAGGGTGGGACAGTGGACTGGGCCAGAGACTGGTTGAAAATCCTCGTAAAGACTCCAGCCAGCTGGTCTGCGCAGCCCTTTTATTAATAGCGATTAATAAAAGGGAGCAGGAGCAAACCACCTGCCCCCCTGTTCTGAATGAGTCATGACTGATCTGCCACAGGCCTCAACATCCTCTCCTTTGCCAGTCCATATAATTGCATTCTCTGATTTTTTTTTGGTCAAACATTTATCCATTTCCACTTTTAAATACCTCCAGTGATGTAGCTTCCACAATCTCCTAGAGTAGATAATTTCACCCTCTGTGAGAAGCAGTTCCTAATGCAATTCAGTTTTATATGACTGCTCCCATATCCGGCAACATCTTCTATCATGAAAGACACCTCACTTTAAAACAGTCAACAAGAATTTACACAATCTTAATAACGCCTCCTCAGGCAGTTGTTTCTCTTTATATTGACATTTATTTTTCTATCCTCAGGGGAGAAAATAATGCAGTCCCCTAGTTTTCAAATTATTTTCTTTCCCATTGTCATCATATTTTTGCCTCATCAAATCTAATCAAAAGATGAGGCAAACAGTCCTCTGGTTCCAAATCATCTCTGTGTGCTAAACAATACAAAGGTGCTTTCTTCCATCTGAACCTAATTCCAAGAGTATAACTCATACCATTCATATTTCCATCGCACGTAAAGGTTTTAAGTTTCCTGATTAATTGAATGGCAACTTTCCTTTGTTTACCAACGCGAAAATCAGTGACAAGTTTCTCCCCCTGACCCATGATTTGAGAACCATTTTGTTGCTCAAATGAGAATTCTGGAAGCTCCAGTACAGGGCCAGGCAAAGTATCAATATCTAAATCAGGCACTGAATTGCCCCTGATTAAACTGCAACATCTACAACTAAATGCATAAGCACACCGTCTTTATCTCTTTAAAAAATGTTTTGGAAGGGTAGATTACATTAGGAATAGCTGAATTTAGAAAGTTATTTTTTTCCCTCCAGTAGTCCTGGGATTAAGTAACCAACTATTCCAGTTGATAACAATAGGTGATGCCAGTATAAGAAATGTACACCAAGGTAGTGAAATAGGTTTATTCCATTGAACCCAAAACTAGTCTGGATAGAGTGAAAAAGAGATGGGAATAGTGGCTCAGTAGTATATCAGAACTTGAACATAGTTTTCTCATCAGCTATTTTCCGCTGTTCAACAAATACACTAATGTCAAACAGCTGAATAGTGCCCTGCTAATGATGCAACTTTTGTATTAGCAACTATCTTGAAATGTTTCCATTCATTTGGGAATATAGCCAAGTTAGTCACTATAATTTGTGTAAACTCAGAAAAAAAAAGTTTTCTTTTTGTAAAGAAAAGACAGGTTGTGTGGATGTGTGCTTTGAATTGTGAATATTTTTGTGACATCCTATCTTCCTTAATTAAGTGACTGATCGGTTGTGCATTTTTCCTACATTTTCAGCATTTTTAATTTCTTTTTATTTTAATATGTTGTATGAAAGCAAACACTTGGTAAAGAAATTCAAGATTTTTTTAACGGATTCTAACTGAATTAGATGAATCAACTGTGCTGGTGGGGGATGGGGATTCTGATTAACTAGACCAGGAATGAATGGCAGTGTTTGTTCCCTGAAGGGAAACAGTGAAATTGTTGAATTTTAAGAGAATCTGCTAGCTTCGTAATCTCTTTGTTGGAGAATCATTTCATTTGTAATTTTTTTTTAAAACTGAATGCAAATACTTAAATTGCCAAGCAGGGATTTGAACTCTTATTCTTTTGATCGTAGTGGAGCAGCATTACCATTGCTCTATTGGATGTCTTGTAACTTTATGTCAGAGTTAATGCAGCCACATTTCATTTGCGATTTTTTTTTTAAAATGTGCGTAAAATACTGAGTTAAATAAACGATGATGGAACTTCAATCCAGAGAATTGGAACATGTAACCATTCGGCTTCCATATCATGCTATTTCTAAAGTTCTGACAAAAATCTTTCTTCCAGGGTTTTATACGGATGTTCGGTGTTGGCTACCTTATTCAGTGCTGCCTTCGTATTCCATCAGCATTCAGACACCTGTTTACAAAGCCATCTCGGTTGTTGTCTGCTTTGTACAATAAAGAGAATTTCCAACTTGGAGCTTTTCTAGGATCCTTTGTCAGTATTTACAAGGTAATACCACACAACCTTATACAAGAGTATATTATATTGCAACAAAAATATGAATTACTTTTCTAGTGAAATTTAAATACGAATAAAATAAAATGAATATATTGCATATTTCAGGAAAAGTAGTAGGTTTGGAGACATTCAAGGTCATTTGGTAATAGATTGAAGAATAAGCATAATTTAAAAAATACATTAACATAAGAAAGAAAAGTTTTATATCTAGAAAATTATTAACAGAATAAAAGCAAACATGTCACATGAATGTTTCAGAAAGCCAAGATGGTACATTAATTTGTGTTAAAAGTAAAGAATGAAATTTCACTTAATAATCAAAACAATATTGTATTTTGCTACATATAAGCTACAGAAATGTAAAACAGATGAATGCTTCAGAAAGCATATAAAGCAGTTATAAAGAGTTAGGCCTGTTTTACTTGCAACAAAGAGTGATTGGAGGCGCCTTAATTAAGGTCTTCAAGGTGGTCGGCTTTAATTGGGTGAGTCGAGGAAAATTATTTCTTTAAGTGAACGGGTCCAATAATTAAAAACCATAGAATTAAAATCTTCAACACAATGTGCGGAAAGGACTTGGGAGAATTTTTAACTCCACAAAGAGTGCTGTCGATGATGGTATAACTACTTGATGGATGAGAAACCTCATTGATTGTGGCCAAAAAGCTGGATGTGGCCCCTTATTCAATGTCTCCCAAACCAAATGAGATATTTTAAAAATATTAGAAATGTATTGTAAAACTTTCTGCATGCATTCTATTCCCTTTTCTTTTTGTAAGCGTTAAATGGATCATGCATTTTAAAATGTCGCTGACTTTCAGGAAGAGGAGAGAAGATGAGAAATGTTTTCATATATTGCTATGCTAGGTGGAATAATTGAAGTTAAAACTATTTGTCGGCAATAGACAATAGGTGCAAGGAGTAGGCCATTCGGCCCTTCGAGACAGCACTGCCATTCACTGTGAACATGGTTGGGGAAGAGATGTTTGAAGCAAATATTTTAAACAAATATGAACGCTAAGCAATAGGGGATAACAAAGCTTTGGAATATGTTTGATGTTACATTTCTGAAGAGTCGCCACAGAGACGGTGAAATAAAATTCTCCCCTGATTGAGAGCAGTGAATCGCCTTGACGGGGGACAACTGTGAGGGGGGAGGGGAAGAACAATGGAGGACCCGCTGTGGGAGAACTGCGGTGGGGGGTGGGGGGAAGAACAAAAGGAGGAACCGGCGTACTTTGCAACTTTGTGGCTGCTATTTGTATACATTGGGTATACAAACAAAGAATTTCACTGTGCCTGGTCATGTGACAATAAAGTATTCCTATTCCTACTAATGTTATTTCCTAATGTGTCAATATCAAATCCATCTCATTAAAACATTATTGGATTCGGTCATGAAACTGGTTTACTATGTTCAGTGCACCCTGCTCAAATCATTCTGTACTAACTGGAACTCAATCCTTACAGGACAAACATACCACCCAAGCACTAGTTCTGCAACTGTATGAAATGGGGCAATTTGAGGAATGGCTGTAGTTTACACAGGAAAAGGGAACATGCTGCATGATTCACAGAGATTTATGGAGGATGGTGAATGTTCTGTCTGCAAGGCGGTCTGGGTGACCCTCTCACCCTGAAAACATGTGGGAATTTTTGGGAGATTTTTCACCTTTTCTTATGACCTAGAGGGAAGGTATTTTCTCATTGAGTCTGCTGGTTCTCAGAGCAACCACATCAATCTGACTATCCCCTGTAACCTATTGTTTTGCATGAATTCATCAAATTTGCTCTGATTCTTACGACCTGCATATACAGTGCATTCACAAAGTATGCAGACTCCTTCACTTTTTCTGCATTTTTTTACGTTACAGCCTTATTTTAAAATGGATTAAATTCTTTTTTTATCATCAATCTACACACAATACCCCAGAACGAAGAAGCGAAAACAGGTGTTTAGAAATTTTTGGCAAAGTATTTAAAAATAAATAACTGAAATATCACATTTACATGAACTTTGAAACCACCAGGACTTCATAGAACTGGCCGCCCGGAGGAGAAGAGCAATAGGAGGAGAAGGGTCTTGGTCAGGAAGGTGACCAAGAACCCAATGGTCACTCTGACAGAGCTCCAGAGTTCCTCTGTGGAGATGGGAGAACCTTTCAGAAGAACGACTATATCTGCAGCACTCCACCAATCAGGCCTTTATGGCAGAGTGGCCAGACGGAAGCCACTCCTCAGTAAAAGGCACATGACAGCCCGCTTGGAGTTTGCCAAAAGGCATGATAAACAAGATTCTCTGGTCTGATGAAAACAAGATTGAATTCTTTGGCCTGAATGCCAAACATCACGTCTGGAGGAAACCAGGCAACACTCATCACCTGGCCAATACCATACCTACGGTGAAGCATGGTGATGGTAGCATCATGCTGTGGGGATGTTTTTCAGTGGCAAGAACTGGGAGACTAGTCAGGATCGAGGGAAAGATGAACCGAGCAAAGTACAGAGAGATTCTTGATGAAAACGCCCTCCAGAGCGTTCTGGACCTCAGACTGGGGCGGAGGTTCGCCTTCCAACAGGACAACGACCGGAGTCATCACACAGACAGGACAACGCAGGAATGGCTTTGTGACAAGTTTGTGAATGTCCTTGAGTGGCCCAGCCAGATCCCGGACTTGAACCCGATCGAACATCTCTGGAGGGACCTGGAAATAGCTGTGCATGGACGCTCCCCATCCAACCTGACAAAGCTTGAGAGGATCTGCAGAGAAGAATGGGAGAAATTACCCAAATACAGGTGGGCCAAGCTTGTAGCGTCATACCCAAGAAGACTTGAGACTGTAATCGCTGCCAAAGGTGCCTCAATAAAGTACTGAGTAAAGGGTCTGAATACTTATGTAAATGTGATATTTCAGTTATTTCTTTTTAATTACTCTAAACACCTGTTTTCACTTTTTTATTCTGGGGTATTGTGTGGAGGTTGATAATAAAAAAAACGAATTTAGTCCGTTTTAGAATAAGACTAACTTAACAAAATATGGAAAAAGTGAAGGGGTCTGAATATTTTCTGAATGCACTGTACTAGTGAAAAGTTGTAGTTACCAATGGACTGATCTAAGAGGCCCAGCACATTTTTAGAAAATTTGTATTCAACTTTATATCCAACTGTACAGTGATTCATTTCCCAGAAGTAACTTTCTAGGTAAGTCATCTTTACTCGCTTACTTCCTATTATAATTTTGTAATGTAACCAAGATTGGTTTAGACCAGGTTTGAAATATGAATTATTCAACATAATTTTTTGCGATAAGCTCAGTAGGGGTGCATAATCGGTGGGGGCGCTGCAAGCCAGCACACAGCAGCGTGTTTATTCAACTTTTTAATGGATGGATGTTTTTAATGCTTCTTGGTGTGTCTTGTGTGGGGGGTGGTGGGGGGGGATAAGGGGGAAACCGCTTCGAGCTGCCTTCTCCATGGAGAGGCGACTTTTTCCATGTCGCCTCCCCAGTGGCCTAACATCAAGGATCGGCGCGGCCTTTCCTGGAGAAGCGCCCGGGGCTTCAGCTGCGGGCGCAGCGTGGACTCTCGTCGTGGAGCGGGCGAGCCCCCGCCGGGGGTCGCTGGAGGGGAGCGCTCCGTTCGCTGGCCCACGGCAGCCTGAAGCTGGGGTCTGCAGAGCTATAGCCGGCGCGGCGTCCACAGCCTGGGATCCCTCGTTGGGGATCCGGGAGGAGAAGAGCTCCAACTGCCGGCCCGCGGCCAACCTCTACCGTGGGCACGGCGTGGACTTACCATCAGCAGCAGGGTCCCTCGCCAGGGATCCCTGGAAAAGAGCTTCGACAGCCGGCCCTGCGGTCTGCGGTGTTTCTGGCTGAGGCGCGGCGAGAACTTTAAACCTTCGACCGCCGGACTGCGGCCTACACCAACTTGAAGCCGCGGTCTCCGGTGGGAAAGAGCCGATTCCGGACTTACCTGGACTTTTACCCATCTGCACATCTGGACGCCCGCATCGACGACTGCGGAGGGTTGAAGTCCCAACCAGGGGGAAAATGGAGGAGGACTGGCCAATTTTTGCGCCTTCCACCACAATGATGAATGCTATGGTGGATGTTTGTGTTAAATTTTTATTGTTTTTGTGTGTTCTTTTTTCATTCTACCGCTGCTGGCAAATTCATTTCACTTGCACTTTATGTTGATATTGATATTGATATTGATATTGAGTAGATAATTCATGTGAAACTCCAGCAGTTTTTAAGAAAATAATGGGCCTCGGTGGAATTTGTGTGAAGCACATGAAAACTGAGTAGTAATAAAGGGTCTGTCCCACTATGGCGACCTTATTTGCGAGTTTAGGAGAGTTTACACTTGCATCAAGCTCGCAACATGGCCGACACATGGTCGTAGGTGGTCACTGGTAAGTCTCCTTCATGGTTGAGAGGAGTTCCCGCAGTCACACTCAGTTTGGTCGAGGAAAATCTTTCAACAAGCTGAAAATTTTTCTGAGATTAAAAATTGGTCGGCAGAGAAAATCGATACTTTTGAACTCGTAGTACAGTGGTAGTAGGGTCGCCATGTCATTGTAGGTAGTCGAGGCAGCCGTAGGTAATCTCCTTTGCAGACATTTTAATTGGCTCATTAGGGAAAAAAAACATAAGCACGAGTTTTCAGAACCAAGGAAAACTGACCAGTAATGTTAAATGCCCGCTAAACTTCACAGCTGTGTATCTCTGGCTTATTAAAAAGTTGTCTGGCTTCTTAAAAGTGTCTCCACTCCCTCTCCCCCCTTTCCTCCCCCCTTCTCCCCCCCCTTCTCCCCCCTTCTTCTCCCCCCTTCCCCCCTCCCCCCCCCTCCCCCCCTCCTTCTCCCCCCTCCCCCTCTCTCCCCTCTCTCCTCTCCCCTTCTCTCCCCCTTCTCTCCCCCCTCCCCCTCTTCCTTCCCTCTCTCCCCCCCTCTCCCCCCTCCCCCCTTCTCCCCCCCCTTCTCCCTCTCTCCACTTCTCTCCCCGCTGCCCCCCCCCCCCCCCCCCCCCCCCCGCTCTATTAAAGGACGTACCGTACACTGTGCAAGCCATCTTTAATCTTCCTGTTCATCGCGGGTATCATCTTGGCTTTGCTCCGTGTGACAGCGCTCCCCCGCTTTCCCTGGCCCCCGCCTTTGCGATGTGTTTGTGAGTGTGTGTGTGTTCAGCGCTGACGGTCGATCCAGCTCGCGATTTTTCAGGCGAGTGCCCCCGAGCTTGAAGGTTGCAGACAGTTTGCTGAAAAGTCGCATAAGTGGGACAGGCCCTTAATGGAAATTTGCAACATAGGGCGATTTCTGAATTTTATTTCATTCTGTTTTAAACATCAGACATTAAACATTTTCTCTAAGCAAAATGTTTTGTGGTTTTCCAATATATAATCAAGACATTTAATGAATATCATTTGACAAAGGCATTTACAATATTACAGGACAAGCTATTTAATCTTGGTGTTTTTATTTCATGTTAAGGGTACTAGCTGCTTCCTCCGATGGGTGAGAAATTTAGATGATGAACTCCATGCATTGATTGCTGGTGAGAGTAATAATTTTTTTGTTCTTCTTTTACAAGCATTTTTCCAAAGTGTTTGGCATATAACTCTGAGATGACCAGTCGTGAGATGAAATGAATAGAAAGGAAGAATAATGAACTAAAGTCCATCCAAATGCTTTTCTAATTTTATTGTTCTGAATATTAGTAGAATTCAGTTCCATTATATAAGAAATTTGTATGGGGTGGTTATTATGTAATAATTTGAATATGACAATGGCATGTGCTCTTGATCTTTGAAACAAATCAAAAATACAGTTGTGTAAACCAAAATGATCTGGGTTATGGCTAGAATATACAATGTCACATGGAGAGCTCTGTATGAAATTATTATCACATTCACTTTGATTAATTTGTGTCTTCCATTAATGTCATCGTGTGAAAGTATACTTTCGATAGTTCAAATATTTTTCTGAAAAGGCTGATTATTAAACCATAAATGGTGCAATCCAAGATATTATTCAATGAAGAGTTAAGCGTTTTAAATTGGATTATTATTGCTGTTCGTGAGAATCTATCCATTGTATTAATGTGCATCAATCATTTTTTTTTATATGCAGGTTTCTTGGCAGGAATGTCAATGATGTTTTACAAAAGCACGAGCATCTCTACGTACCTGGCTTCCAAACTTGTGGAGGTGAAATACATTTTGTATTTTGTAAATGTCAATTTGGATGCTCTTATCTTACAGCATGAACAATGTAATTAGTGTTTGTTTTGTTATGTTGTGGAAATTGATGTTATCTTTTTTTCCTTTCGCGTGTCATTGTGGCACAATTGGTCGAGTTGCTGCTTCACAGCTCCAGTGATCCATGTTCAATCCTGACGTTGTATGTGTAGAGTTTGCATTTTCTCTGATAATGTGTTTATTCCAGGTGCTTCAGGTTCCTCCAACATCCCAAAGACATGCAGGGTCATGAGTAAAGTAGCCATTGAAAATTGTGCACGATAGTACAATCTGAGGGTTGTTGATTGCAGGAGGGAAAAAATGGGATTAGTAAATGGGTGCTTGATGGTCAGCACAAACTTGTTCACCTCTCATCCTCCTCATTGTTTATTGAATCCCCACGGAAATCCATCAATTTACCAGATGGGCACTTAGGAAAATATTGGATGTAGGCGTGGCTTCTTTAGGACAGAGTCTAGGTAGAACACGGAGCAAAACCTGGGAAACCAAGTGGCATAAATTCTCTAGAGGTTCCCAATGGATATATAAAGTCAGTTAGCATTGGTCCCCCCCATGACGTGCACATCTCCTCTTCAGTTTTAAAGCCTTGTTGAGGCATAGACCATGCCAATCTGATCATTTTTGGTTTGGGAGAAG
The DNA here is from genome assembly GCF_028641065.1 of Leucoraja erinaceus. NCBI lineage: Eukaryota > Metazoa > Chordata > Chondrichthyes > Rajiformes > Rajidae > Leucoraja > Leucoraja erinaceus. The sequence goes on from NC_073382.1 coordinate 64,394,654, forward strand.
TGGGGATAAGATTTCTCTTTTTTATTCTGCTGTTCCCATCTATGTATGAGTGTGTTCGAATAGCAAACTAAATTACATTTTTTTCCCATCCTGGGCCATAAATCCTATCATTAAAACATGGAGTGAGACTATTCAGTTCACAGTACTTGTGCAGGTAGCATCTCTTCAACAGGAACACATTCTTTAATCTCCCTGACATTTCTTCATATTTTATGTTCTTTCTTATCAGATACATCTAATTCCCCTTTAAATAACTGTAGAATGCTTTAATAATTGGTCCAACCACTGATGAAATGGTTGGAACATGAAAGCCCACCAGCATTTTGACACTCAAAATTCACTCAGCCTAAATGTCATTCTGACTTTCAATGCATGTAGAGCCGTCTGATTCCGTGGGTTTTGAAACATTTTCAGGCTGGGTTACACCAAATTAGAATACTAGTTATGTGTACATTTTATTGGGCTTTCTACTGGTATGGAGTCTGCAAAGGGATGGAGACATAAGTGAATGGGTAAAAAGTTGGCAGAAGCAGTACAATATGTAAATGTAAATCACTTTAGAAAATCAGAATATTATTTTAAATGGCGAGAACTGGTGAAATTGTACAAAAGGATGATGGTTCATGAGATGCAGGAAGTAAATATTGTCACAGCTGGGAATTTGGATATCACATGTTGGACGTTATTAGCAGAGAGTTGGAATGCAAAGTTTATGGAGTCTCATTGATGGTTCACAGGACGAGAACGATTTCATTCAGTGTACTGTGAATTTGACCTCTGAACTCAAGGACAGATATGTCTGGTGGCTGTGCAGTCTAGATTTGTTAAATTCCCTCCTGCATTGAAGATATTGTGATGAATAAGACCAATATTCACTGCAATATATAAAAATGAGAGATGATCATATTGAAATATATATTGAATAGAATTTACAGGATACAAGAAGGCTATAGGGTTGGCCATTTGATGGAGAGAGATTATTTTCACAAGATATGTAAATCTTTGGAATTCTCTATGTCAGTGGGCTCTCAATGTTTTAGGTCCAGTCCCTGTATCAGGCCTGAAGGTGTCAAGGGATGAGTGTTAACATACAGAAGTGATAGGAAGAGGTGAGACAAAGGCGAGACAGAGGCTGCTAAGTGATAAGTGGAGGAAGGATCTGCAGATGCTGGTTTAAACCAAAGATAGACACAAAATGCTGGAGTAACTCAGCGGGACAGGCAGCACCTCTGGAGAGAAGGAATGCGTGACGTTTCGGGTTGAGACCCTTCTTCAGATTGAACGAGGGTCTCAACCCGAAACGTCACCCATTCCTTCTCTCCGGAGATGCCTTCTGTCCCGCTGAGTTACTCCAGAATTTTGAGTCTATCTTCAGCGATGAGGGGAGGATGAAGGGAAGATAACTCTCACTTCTATATACCGGCAATCTACATCCTACACCCTCAGTGCTGATGCAGGGACTCGACCTGAAACATTGACCGTTCCCTTGCCCTTGCAGATGCTGCTTGACTCACTGAGTTCTTCTGGCAATTTGATTTTTACTCCAGATTCCAGCACCTTTAGTTTCTTGTATCTCCTTATTTTGTACTGAGGCTGAAATATTTTCAGGATCTAATGGTACAACGGGATGAAAGGATTGGGCACAAGAATAGACGAGGTATTGGACAGTGGAGAGAGCTTATGGCTTTATTTCTGTTTCATACTTTCCTGACACAAGAGTACATTTTAAAATTATATTTACCGCACCTTCTATTATTTATGTTCATGCAGCACCTCAAATGAGCCATAAAGTATTCTTTCCAGCTATTATTTTCTGCCAATTTCTCTTTTTTTTTAATTGCTGGATATGTTTTCAGTGTTTCTGGTACCAATGAGTTCGCAATTAATTTGTATGATTATCGTACAAATAATTATCAGCAGGTTATTATTTCATAAAGCACAACAGCTGAGTATTATCCGGTTCTCTTTCAATATCTACATATAGATTTTTTTGGTAGATTATCTATCAAGAGTGGGAGCTCTCATTCACAGCCCCTTCACTCTTAAGCCCCTGTCCCACTTACGTGTCCTTGGCACGCTAATTACGTGACCTCGTGATCGTGTTGAGGCGAGACGGTCCCGCGAAGGTCGCGCGTGTTTTCACAGCCGTCTGGAGCGCGTGACGTCATTTGAAGATAGACACAAAATGCTGGAGTAACTCAGCGGGACCGGCAGCATCTCTGGAGAGAAGCAATGGGTGATGTTTCGCGTCGTGACTCTTCTTCAGTCTGAAAGAAAGGTCTTGACCGGAAACGTTACCCATTGCTTCTCTCCAGTGATGCTGCCGGTCCTGCTGAGTTACTCCTGGATATTGTGTCTATCTTCAATTTTCTTGGCGCCGCTCTGGGAGTAGAAGTGGGGGCGGATCCGGACTGAGCCCCAGGCCGAGTTCAGCGATCGTTTGCCTGCTTCTGTTGGAGGTGAGACGTTGCGTCGCGCCAGGGTCTTGGGCCTGTCCCACTTTGGCCGTCATTTAAGCGACAGGAACAAAGATGCCGTTCGCTACAAATATTTTGGAGCCCTGCGTGATGTCGCGCACACCTTATCCCTCCGCGCTTCTCAGTGGGACCGGCCCCGCACCACCATACGATGCCCGTGCGCCTCAACGCGACGATAAGTTTGCGTAATTTGCATGCCAAGGTCACGTAAGTGGGACAGGCCCTTTACTCTTAACTCTATCTCATGATTACTCCATGATTGCACAAGTATTTTTTTCCCACTACTTCAGATTGCACCATAATATTTGTACTATAATCTTTGCACCATTCTGCTGCTTTGCATTAATTGGTGGATTTTTTTGTTGTAGCTATCATTATTAACATGTACATTGTGTGCTCTGTGACTTTCATGCGAACAAGCAATTTCATTGCAGCATGGTGAAGATGACAATACACTTATCTGAAACCAAATAATTCCCCTTTTCCTATCAAAGCATATTGAGACCAAAATGTCAAAGAAAAATGTGACCATAGTTGTAAAAGGTTTATATGTTCATGTTTAGATGGCAAGATTTCAAGGAAACCACCCACACGGCAACCTTAGTCTTTCATCTTCATGACGACATTAACCGTTGCTTTCCTATTGTCAAATGCTATGGGATGATCAATTTGAAAATTGCGGTTCTTTTTGTTCATCACACGGGGAATATCAGCAACATTTGTGATATTCACATACATAAAGTATTGCAGGGTATTGGGTTTAATTACCATTGTTATTAAGAAATCCATGTCCTGGTATTATGAATAAACTGGTATTAAATAAATTGGTGATCTGATTTGTCTAATCGGTTAATATTTATTTTTGTTTGCAGACACTATATTTCAAAGGCATTGAAGCAGGAAAATGTCCATACTTTGCACATGCAGACACCATCATCTATGCAATTTCCACAGCTGTATGTTTTCAGGCGGTAAGTACCAGCTAAAAGTCTGATTTATGAGTAGATTTTTATTTAGAAAGTTCTCCCATTGCTTTTCTAATCAGATGGAGCTACCAGATTACTTTTGAGTACGCGCTCTTGGAAAATCTGCAATCTACACATGAATCTTCACTGTGATTTTGTCCAGGATTATGCAGTTCAAAATAAATTGATTGTTTTGTGGGATAACAAGGGCAGATGCTTTATGTATCTCAGATGGCACCGACTTAATGTACTCAATAGTTTCACACAATTTTGGTATTATGTTGATACCCTGATCCTTTATGATGACTTGTGCGTGTTTCATGGGCTCTTGCAATTATATCAGTTGATGTGAAATGAATGCGTGTCCAGACATTACTTTCTGTCTGTCTGCCGAGCAGTTTTCTATGCACCTTGGCAATGATCAAGCACACCCACATTTGTTACCAAGTGGATAGCTACCTTATGCTGCCTGCTAACTTTAATGATTTAGACATCCTGCCAATGCTGCTCATTAGATGATTCTTCAACTGAGAGTCAATGTCCTGAGCAGTTACTGTTGCTTAAAGCTAGTCTGCAGTTTTTATGATCAGCCTACTCGTTGAAGCTTGGGAAACTGTGAGACAGTACACATGGGACAGTGATCAATGATTTATGGACACTCCAATTGGGGGAAGTGATGGAAAGGATCAAGTGTGCTCAGAAAGCGCTGGCAAGTTACGCGAAGATGGTGAGGTGGATAAAAGGAGAGATACACAGTGTCTGAAGGTGGTTCTGTAAAATTGACGGATATCCCCATCTCACTGCCCTGATGTGTTCAAACATGTTTATGCATCATCTACAATCTCTTCTGAAAATCAGCAGTATTCTGCAGACATTCAGCAACCACAGGGTGACGGATTAGGCCATATGAAGGAACATGAAAGATAAGCACTGACTGAATACACTAACATGATTAGCTGAAGATGGCCTAAGGCCTAATTTTCCTTCATACGTTTCATTTAAAGTATTAGTTTTATAGATACATTTATTTATGTGCGTTGGTTAAATGACTAAAAAGTCAGTGACAAGAAACAAGGCTGCTGATCAATGTGGAATTGAAGGTGTGGTTACTGGAGGGCCACTGAAAAGCTTTGTTACTGCATTGTGTATATTTGGCATATTGGGCACCGACACTCATGATTTGCTGAATATTTTTGAATACCGAGGAACTAAGTCTTACAAAGTTCATTGCCATGACCCACTTATTGGCCACCATCTTTGTTTTTCTGAAACTGAGATCTTCATCTGACACAGTGCAATATAGGACATCCTTATGGAAATGAGTAGGAAGGAACTGCAGATGCTGGTTTACACCGAGGATAGATACAAAATGCTGTAGAGTAACAGCAGGACAGGCAGCATCTCTGGAGAGAAGGAATGGGTGATGTTTCGGGTCAAGGCCCTTCTTCAGACTTCTTCAGTCTGAAGAAAGGTCTCAAACCGAAACATTGCCCATTCCATCTCTTCAGATGGTGCCTGTCGAGCTAAGTTACTCCAGCATTTTGTGTCTTATCTTATGGAAATTAGATTGTTTCTGGAGAAGGTGGGTCCTATAAAGCTGGACAGGTTGCACTTGAATGAGAACAGGACCAGCATCCCCACAGGGAGGTTTGCCTGTGCTATCAGGAAGGGTTTAGACTAATTTGTCAGGGAACGGAACAAAGTGGTAGGGAGATGCACTCACATAATGGTAGCATCGTGTGATACAGAGACTGGGTATACTCTGAGAACAGATAAAGGAATGAAAATGAATCCAGGCAGTATAGTGGCACAACGGTAAAGATCCTGCCTTATAGCGCCTGAGACCTGGGTTCGATCCTGACCTTGGCTGCTTTCCGTACGGAGCTTGTATATTCTTCCGATAACCATGTGGGTTTTTCCCCGGATTCTCCGTTTTCCTTCCACATTCGAAAAACGTGCAGGTTTCTTGGTTGATTTGGGGCATCTGTAAATTGCCCTTAGTGTGTCAGGTAGAACTAGTATACGGTTATTTCAGGTTGGCTCAGACTCAGTGGGCTGTAAGGTGTGTTTCCACGCTGTATCTAAGCTAAACTAAACTAAAATGTGACAGAATAAAATGATTATCACAATGAGTGCACGTGCGTTCCACATCAAACCTGGCATTAATTTATTTGCAAATTCATACTGAATATTGCTTAGAAGTCGATTGTAGTTAACAGGAATGTTCCCTTGGGACATAATGAAAGTTGGAATTCATTAAATGGTTAATTCACAAAATGAATAGGATACGCTTGTCAGAAATGCAAGTTTGAAAAACTTTACTGTAGGATTAAATTAAAAAATAATGCATGATTCAGTAATATGTATACATTCATTTGCATTTCATATTGCATTTCATTGAGAATTTTAAACAATCGTGATTAACTTCCCACATCATATTTAGGCTGTGATGGAAGTTCAGAACCTCCGGCCTTCCTATTGGAAATTTCTCCTGAGGCTTACAAAGGGAAAGTAAGTGTTCCAGTTCATTTTTGTCATTTGTGATTGATTGAATGTTTTGACAAAGTAACTAGAAGGATGTACTGCACTTGACCTTGTCGCCATGAATTTTCGCAAGGCTTTAGAAAAAGGTTCTATGTGAAAGGCGGGTGATAAATCTAAGCTCTTGAGTCCAAGGGAACATGCCAAATTTTATTGCAAATCCTGCTCATTGGCAGAAATCAGAGAAGAAAAATCAACTAGCAGATTGCTTGCAATTGGTTCTGTAACAATCAGTGTCAGGTCCTTTAATTTTGAGGATATTACCAGTGATATCGATTTAAATGTGTGGTGCACAATTGACAAGCCAAAATGTTATAAGATAATGACATTGTGATGTTAGGGAAGAATGGAATAACAGATTGCAGGAAGATAACAATAAGCTGGTCGGGAAGCAATATAAAACCCAAATAGAATTCATTCGAGTAACTAGCAAAATGAAGGTTTAAATTGTGTTTGATTCAGCCTGTTTGCGACTCTTCCTCTGCCCACACAAACCTAATCCGATTATGCAGATGCAGTATTCATCTCCCCTCCTGATCCCAGAGATGGACAGCATGGTGCAAGGTGTTGCAATGAGGTCTCACCCTGCATAACACCAAGGTCCTGCCTTGGATGCAATGATGACCAATAACAATAGCCTCACCTCCTGTTAATGCCAGTGAGCTTCTCAGTGTTTCCAGATCACTGGACAGAGATGTTTCAATTGTTTATATGATTTTAAATGATCAAACAAATTGTTACATCCTTTAAAAAAAAAATGTCAAGGAAAAGCTTTGAAGCGTGAACTAATTAGAATATTCAAAATCAAATTCAATCTGGTTGGTGCAGGTTGGTAGAGGCAGATTATCCAGTGTATAAGCAATCTGTGCAAGTCCACGGCCCACGTACGATTGAGATGCCGCACAGTGGCTGTTTCATTTGGAACAGCTTAGTCAATTTGTCCTTGTAGATTGGGGAGAGCAAACGAAGCGACACAAGACACAATAAATGGTAAAATTGTGAGGTCATATTGGAGCGTACTGAACTGTCTCATCTATCAGAATTAGCAGGTCAATACATAAGCATGTTAAAAAGGAAAGATGTGTATAATACTTTATTAGCTGAAACACAAAATAGAAGTGCAAATTACTCTACTGGAATGTTAAAAAAAAACGCACTTCAGGCCACATCCAGGAATCTGTGCAGAGTTCCAGGCACCACCTTAAGACAGTGAATATCATAATACCAGAGAGAAAGAAATTGAAAAAAGATTGAATAATGTATTTAAGATACACACAAAATGCTGGAGTAACTCAATAGACAATAGGTGCAGGATTAGGCCATTCAGCCCTTCGAGCCAGCACCGCCATTCAACGTGATCATGGCTGATCATCCCCAATCAGTACCCTATTCCTGCTTTCCCCCCATTTCCCCTGACTCCGCTATTTTTAAGAGCTCTCTCTAGCTCTCTTGAAAGCATCCAGAGAACCTGCCTCCACTGCCCTCTGAGGAAGAGAATTACACAGACTCACAATTCTCTGTGAGAAGAAGTGTTTCCTCGTCTCCGTTCTAAATGGCTTTCCCCTTATTCTTAAACTGTGGTCCCTGGTTCTGGACTCCCCCAACATCGGGAACATCTTTCCTGCCTCTAGCGTGGCCAAACCCTTAACAATATTATATGTTTCAATAAGATTCCCTCTCATCCTTCTAAACTCCAGAGTGTACAAGCCCAGCCGCTCCATTCTCTCAGCATATCACAGTCCCGCCAGCCCGGGAATTAACCTTGCAAACCTCCCCTGCGCTCCCTCAATAGTAAGAATGTCCTTACTATGTGAAGAAAGCGAATGGTATGTTAGCATTCATAGCAAAATGATTTGAGTATAGGAGCAGGGAGGTTCTACTGCAGTTGTACAGGGCCTTGGTGAGACCACACCTGGAGTATTGCGTACAGTTTTGGTCTCCTAATCTGAGGAAAGACATTCTTGCCATAGAGGGAGTACAGAGAAGGTTCACCAGACTGATTCCTGGGATGTCAGGACTTTCATATGAAGAAAAACTGGATAGACTCGGCCTGTACTCGCTAGAATTTAGAAGATTGAGGGGGGATCTTATAGAAACGTACAAAATTCTTAAGGGGTTGGACAGGCTAGATGCAAGAAGATTGTTCCCGACATTGGGGAATTCCAGAACAATGGTAGACAGTTGTCCTCTTGTGATATAGACTCAAAGTGCTGAGCATCCATTATGGTAAGGGTCAGGATGTGTGGAAAGACTGTTGGATTACATTGCATTTATTTCAATGCAAGTGGTATGTTAGGCAAGGCGGATTAACTCAGGGAATAGATAGGTATGTGGGACTGCGGTACTGTAACCATTGCTGAAAAATGGCTAGGGGACGGATAGGGGACGGATAGGACTGCTAACAGTATGCTGGGTGCAGATGCTGCGAGTGGGCTGGAAGGAGAGGAGAGAGAGTTGCATTTTTGTTTGGGGAGAGCATTCGGGTGATGGTCTGGGATAAGATTGCTGAGGGATCATCCAGTGAGACATACAGGGTGAAGGTGAGGAACAAGAGGTTATATCACATGGGATCCATGGAGAGATCTGTAAAAAGATATATAATTGGCTTACACAAAAAAGCTGGAGAAACTCAGCGGGTGCAGCAGCATCTATGGAGCGAAGGAAATAGGCAACGTTTCGGGCCGAAACCCTTCTTCAGACATGCAGGGTGAAGGTGAGGAATTTATAATTAGCTTGATGGTAGGAAGCATAGAGTGATGATAGGAGGTCCGTGCAGGGCCCATTGACACCTGTACCAATGATTTGGATAAGGATGTACAATTGCATGGCTAGCAAACTGAGCAAAAAAAAGAGCTGTGGGAACTCAGTGGGTCTGGCAGCATCTGTGGAGGGAATGCACAGACAACATTTAGGGTCGAGATTGTTCTTTGGAGCCGCCTTCTGGCAGTCTGTAGAAGGGCTCCGACCCAAAATGTTGTCTGTCCATACAGTCTGCAGATGTGGTCCTGAACCACTAAGTTCCATTAGTACTTTGGTTTTTGCTCAAGATTCCAGCATCTGCAGTTTCTTGTGTCTCCATGGTTAGTAGGTTTGCAGATGACTTTAAAATAGGTGAATCATGGACGGTGAAGAAATGTTATCAAGAATTACAACTGGATCTTAAGCAACTGAGTAAGTGGGCTGGGGCATGGCAAATGGAGTTTAATTCAGATAAGTGCAAGGTGTTACATTTTGGGAAATCAAACCACGGCAGGATCTTCACAGTGAACACTAGGGCTCTGGGGAATGTTGTACTGCAGAGGGAGCTATGAGTAATAATAATAATAATACATTTTATTTGTTGGGCGCCTTTCAGACATCTCAAGGACATCTTACATAGATTAATAGGAATATAGACATATAATCAGAATAAAATAAATAATAAAGACATCACAGAGACACAAATTAAAAACAGAATTCAGTCCAAAAACAGAAAATCAAAAACGCAATGTGAAGCATCATAAAAAGATAGGGTGGTGAAGAAGGCATCAGACAGCTTGGCCTTCATCAATAAGGGCATTGAGTAGATAATTTGGGATGTTACTTTGCAGTGTACAAGATTTTACTTGCGAGACCACTTGTAGTATTGTGTTCATTTTGGTCACCTACCAAGAGGAAAGATGCCATTGAGCTGGAAAGAATGCAGAAGAGATTTACGAGGATGTTGTCAGGACCCAGGAACTGAGTTATAGGGAAGGTTGGGTTGGGTAGTAATTTATTCCTTGCAGCATAGGAAACTGAAAGTTGATCTTATCGAGGTATATAAAATCACAAGGAGCATGGATAGGGTGATGGCATACAGTCTTTTCCCTGGGGTTGGATAATCACGATTGAGAGGTTAAAGGTGAGAAAGAAAGATTTAATAGGAACCTGAAGGACAACTTCTCCCATTGAGAGTGGTATGCATATGGCACAAGCTACTAGAGGAAGTGGTAACATTTAAATAACATTTAAAAGATAATTGGATAAGTGTATGGATAGGAGTGTATGGATAGGAAAGGTTTAGAGTGACATGGGCCAAACGCAGACAAATGGGATAAGCTAGGATGTGCATCTTACGGATTGGTTTGGTCAAAGGGTCTGTTTCCGTGCTGTGGGTAAAGGTATAACTGATAAACGGAGGTCTGAAACACTGAAAAGTTAGTTGCTTTTAACAATGCCATTTATGAGCTACAGAAGTAAAATGCTGGAATGTTGCTCATGCCTGCATGCCATTGCATTTTCTGACCACTGGAGGTCAGTGTTTGGCAGCATATTCATTGACAATAGAAAGTAAAGGTAAGAGCCTAAAATAATAACAAGTTGCTCAGATGTTCGTGTATTTCCTGTCTTTCAAAAAAATCTTTGTTTACCTTTTAAACCAACCCCACTTTTCTGCACGAACCCCACATCCATTCACCCCAAAATCTATTGAATTTTATTTTAAATATACAGCCACTCCCTGATATAAGTAATAGGCAGCTTATGTAAACTCGCACTTATGTAAACAATTCACAATAGATGGTCCTGTTTCCAGAATGACCTGTGTTTTTGTAACAGGATGCTGGCAAGGGCTTCCTGTCCACTTCATAAAAATAAAAGTGTCGCTGGGCTTGCTGCTCTTCCAGTGTTGGCCACTGTCGGTGTGACGCTTTTGAGAGCAAGCGGGAAGGAGGGAAGTGTTAGAGAACAAGTCCAGGCTTAGTCACTGACATCTTCCACAACGTGCACCAGCGGGCCCTTCTTCACCAGCTGCCACCCCGTCTGGTTGACGCATTGTTGTTGTGGATCACGTTGTAGTCCCTGGCCGATGGTGCTTTCTTCACGCCGCCGCCGCCATCACTGATAGAGCGTGCCCGGTCACTGTGGGACTCCTTCCCCCCTCACCAGCTGTCTTCTTCCTGTTGGCCATCGTTTGTCCACTCACCCCATCACGCTGCCTCCTCCTTCTCGCGTTGCTTTGTCCACTCCGCCGCTCCCCCTTCCATCGCCTCTTCCTCCTCCTCCCCCCCCCCCCCCCCCAGAGTCGCCGACATCTTGAGGGGAGGAGGGGAGGCATCGATGGAAAGGATAGGGTTAGACTGGACAAAGAGAGAGGAGGGAGCCCAATCACGACCAAGACCATCCTGTCTGAGGCAATGGCCTGAAGAAACTGCTGTCAGCCAGGGCTACAATGTGAGCTGCAAAAACAGCTGTGTCAACCGGATGGTGCAGCAGCTGTGAAGAATGGCTCGCTGATGCTGACCAGGGCCAATGGTACTAGTTTTAAAGAGAAATAACACAAAGTGCTGGAGTAACTCAGCAGGTCTTGCAGCATCTCTAGAAAATGTGGATGTGATCGGCACCAAAGAGCGGAAACTATAAGCCGGTTAGCCTGACTTCGGTGGATGGTAAGATTTTAGAGTCAATTATAAAGGATGAGGTTATGCCGTACTTAGAAGATCACGATAAATTTGGCCGAAATCAGCATGGTTTTGTGAAGGGAAATTGCCTGACGAATCTGCTGGAGTTCTTTGAGGAAGTTAATAGCAGGACAGACAGAGGAGAGGCTGTAGATGTTCTTTACTTAGATTTTCAGACGGACTTCGATAAGGTGCCGCACGTCAGGCTGCTAGGGAAGATGAGAGCCCATGGTATTAAAGGGAAGAAACCTCTTCAGTCCAAACCAGTGTAACTTGCCACTCCTCCTCTAATCTCCTAAGCACACTATCATTCAACTCTAACTGCCATAGCACAAATTCAACCACTTCTAACTTGTTCAGTCCACCTTTAACCATTTCCCTTCACCTTACTTACATCATTGAAATCCCCCCTGCCTTTGCCCCGCCTGCCACTCATCTAATCCACCCTCTGCTACCAACTCCACCAACTGCTTACGCATCCCCCACCCTCCACACAACCCCACATGCCCGTACCTCCCCTGGCAGATAAGTTCACACTTACCCCAGTCTCCCTTCCCTCTATCCTCATCGATTCATTCTGTTGTTCAAATGTGTTCAAATTTCATAACATCAGACGGTTCTTGCACATTTATTTCTGTATTTCTGTTTCACACAGGTTTGCTTTGATGAACAGAAGGGCATTGGATGTGTTTGGTACACATGCCTCAAGAGACTTTAAGGGATATATTCCAAGGCTGGATCCAAGATACACTCTTATAAAACCAGAACTTGAACTCCATTCCTGACTGCTTACTGTATGACAGAACGGGAAAGATATTCAGGTTTGTAGGACAGGTTTAGCACAGGAAGTTATTAATTCCAATGTTTTACCTGGTAGAGGGGAGGGTGGTCAATATTCTAGCTATTTTCTTTAAGGGATATCTAATCGCGCCTTTTTTCTGAAGTAAAATGTGAATGCATAAAGCACTTAATCTTTGGAAGTTTAATTGTTCTTTATTGATTATTTCCTTTTTGTTGATTATTTTAAACGTGACATTCGAGTGTCCTATAAATTCCACTTATGCAAACTGCTTATTAGCAGGGTGTGGCTCATTTTATATATGCCAATGCTGATGATTTTTCTGTGAAATTGAAAGTTTTTTTTTCTTTTTGCAAAGTCTGTAGTAATGGGTTAACTCCTGATAGCCAATGGTTGAAGATGAATAAACAAGATGTACTGAAAAATAATTTGTATTCTGCAGTGTAAATTACAACCGATTTGCACTGCTAAAGAAATATAATTGTTTTTGATATTAAATTACTGTTGTTTTGAATCATTTAAAGACCTATTCATTTCTGTTATGCAAGTAACCTATTTACCCTAAACCTCAATCCATACTGGTAACAATGAAAATCTTAGTCTGATTACTATTGAAGGATTTTTTACACCTAATTGAAGATTTTTCATACTCTAGTGTATTATAATATTATAAAGATAATTAATTTTGGCTAAACATGTAATAAAGTGTGTATTTCAGGCAAAAAACAATTCATTAAAAAAAACCGAAACAAATAAATATTCAATCAGATTTTTTCATAAGGAATTGACCAAAAAGCCTTCCGATATAATTAATTTGCACTAATCTTTCAGCATTAGAATCTTTAGTTTTTGAAAATCAACAATGTCACACAAAATGCAATAGAGACTAAAAACTGCAAAATAATATACAAATATTGAAAACTTACATTAATGATACAGACTTATTAAATTTTATATTTGATACCATGTTGAAAAAATTAGGAACTTTTATTTTTGGGACATAGATTGTATTAATCTAAAAAGCCTTTTGCTTGTAGAAAATATGCATGTGTGTTGATATTGTAAGAAACACCTTAATTCCTCAGCTGATGATATGTAACTCTAGCTTTCAAAATCCTGCAATGAAAAGCAGATGTCTACTGTGGCAAACAGATGATGATCCACTGTGTGTGTTCTAGGCTAGATTCATCTATGTGCTTATTACTAAAAATGCAACGATTTCCAGGGTTATCCCTGAAATCTAACTGTGAACTGGACTATTCCGTAGTTCCAGTTTGAATGAAATTACAAATGGAAATGCAATTGTTTGCAATTGGATCTATGTAATGATTATAGATCCATGACCATCTTCAACCATTTTGGTGGTGTACCCTTAACACAAGTGGCTGGCAGTGAGAGAACAGTAACTTCTATTGCAACAAATTACAGCATGTATGGTTAATATTCAGTACAGTTACTTAAGTCAAAATACCTCATGAAGTTAAATTTATCATAGCATCTGATCCTGATGCAAAATGCTTTCCTGGTTTTGATTAGAACTGTGAGTATTAAGGTTATTCGAATTACTAGATGATGGGAGATTTTCACCATTATATACTGGAAAGCTATTGTTGGGGAATTCATTCAGCAACATGTCAGCCGTTAAAAAGAATTCATGTTCTTTGTAATGTGTTTGTGATGAGCTACCAAGAATAAAAGGTAGTTTGTAACAGCTTATGTATAGCCTCTGAGTGCAAAAGGCACAATTTGTTCCTTTTCGTTACCATTCCATTTGTCAATACCGCCTTAAACCTCTGCCCAGGAAACTGGAGTTTGAAAACAAAAGAAGACAAAGGATGTGAATCCCTTCCATTGTTAGCAGATTCCTTCAGTGGTTTGTATCAAATGTTTTCTGTGCCGAAAGGAGATAAAACAGCACTGGAGAGAAAACTGTCCCATGTAACTGTATTCAATTTTGTAATCAAAGAATGGAAAACCCAAACTTGTAAGTCTTGTGATAAATTTAAAACTACATCTCAGTAACTGTATAATAATATAAATTTTAACAATTAAAATATCAATGAAACACAAGTGGTACCAAGTATATCTTTTTTACTGTCGTAATAAAAGAAAATGGATGTACAATGGACATTTTTCATTTGTCAGAATGATGATATTGTTTTGAGGAATTTAGCATGTTGTTCAAATGGCAATTGTCTTTTAACAGTCCCTGTGTTGCTGGTTCTAATTCAAAATGGGTTGATCATTGGTTGGTATGAGTAATCCAAAGCCATCAGTAATGGATTTTACAGATCCAGCATAACACCACCATACCAGAACTATCAAGTGATTTCAGTTGGAAATAAAAAAGTAGTATGGGCCTCCACTCCACCAAAACTCCAAGAACAATTTCCTTTTGAATTGTTTTGTGTGCTCTTTCCTTCATTATAAATAAGCATTTTCTGTGGTGCATATAGATAAACTACAACAGATTTAGTACTATTATCTTTTCTTCCTGTATTATTATTCTCAGGTACAATAATAACCCCTCAATAAAGTTTTATATCATTGGTAAGTGGTCATTTATAACTTTGCATATTTAAGCCATGGATGATTAATGCTATAAATACCTCTTGATTACACTTCATTTCTTTCGATTACTGAAAATGTCCTTAAATTACATAATTATTTCATTAGTTCCTGAAAGTTCCCCATGAAAACACACTTCAAGACAAAATGTAGGCCAATACAAGAATGTTGATCCATCTCACTTGTAAAAAAATGAAAATACGTTAATAAATGAGTTGTGCTCTTCCCAAATTATCTACTCCTGCCAGATTTGCCCTCCTTGATCCTTGAATCCTTTGGTGCAATAAGTAAGCAACATTGATAAGTAGATCATTTTTCACTCGAGCCTAAGAACATGTAAAACAGTGTTTAAGAAGGAACTGCAGATGCTGGAGAATCAAAGGTACACAAAACAGTGCCAGGGATGAGCTGATGGCCCTCCAGCCTTGTTTCATGTTTCACATCTGTTTCCCTTTCTCTCCCCATATTCCTTGACTCCCTTGTTGTCCAAATATCTGTTCGTCTCCACCTTGAAATACATTCAATGACTTTGCCTCCACAGTTGTCCGATTGAGAATTCCAAAGAGTGAAGATCTCTGAGAGAAGAATTTCCACCTTATCACGATTTTAAATGCGTAAACCCTTTATTCTGAAACATTGCTCTCTAGTACGTATACCCCCATAATGGAAACATCTTGTCAGATGTAAATATTCCTTTAGAATCTTTTCATTTCATTATGAGGACCTCATGCAGTGAGTGTAAGTCTATTCAGCTTGACCTGTACTCATGTGTCAACTCTTTCATCTCAGCACTTAATTTGATGAACTTTCTGTGTACTACCTCCAATGCAGATATATTCTTCTTTAACTATAATTGTAATATGTCAAATATAAGTCCAAAACTCTGTACTCTGGGTGCAATCTCAACGGTACTCTGCAAAGTTACATCAAAACTCTCCTACTCCTGCATTCCACATTTCTTTTGTAAATGATAACACACCTAACTATTTACCTGCAAAATCTTTGTGTCTCATGCACTAGAAATGCCAGGTCCACATTGTATTACAGCGTGTCTCTTCTATAATGCTCTAATTTTACTTCGGAGTCACGTGAGTGATTCCGTGAAGAACCCGTTCAGCACGCATGCGCAGCATTACGTCCAGCAGAGCAACAGCGGCACAGCGGAAGTCGGGCTCTCCCGCTATGGAGGTGAAAGAACTGACCGTCAGGTAAGCTGACGTCGGTTTCCTTCACAGGGAGCCTTCTGCTGTCCGGCAGAGAAGAAAGGCTCTGCAACAAACCTGTCCCCCGCTCGACTCCACGGAGGAGCGTTTCCATCGCGGGGGCAGCAACAGAACAGACCTGTCCCCCGCTCGACTCCATGGAGGAGCCTTCCTTCAGGGGGGGCAGTAATGGAACAGACCTGTCCCCACTCAACTCCACGGAGGAGCGTTTCCATCGCGGGGGCAGCAACGAGGCGGTAGGACCGCTTACCCGGCGCTCCGCTATCACGCCGAGCCCAGCCCTGCTAGCGCCTCAGCAGCGGGCTGGAAGTAACGCCACAGAGGCGTCCGGCCGGTGGCTCCAACTTATCGGACGGGACGTCTTTCCACCTGCCCGGGAGGAAATACAGCCGCCTGCACAAACCTGCACCCCCGCTCGACTCCACGGAGGAGCGTTTCATCTCGCGGGGGCAGCAACAAGGCGGTAAGACCGCTTACTGGGCGGTCCGCTACCCCGACACCAGCCCAGCCCCGCTAGCGCCTGAGCAGTGGGCTGGATGTAAAAGCCAAGGAAGAGGCTTTCCGGCCGGTGGCTCCGACTTATCGGACGGGGACGTCTCTCCACCCAGGCGGGGGAAGAGACAGCCACCTGAGCCGCATGGAGCGGCTCTTGGAGCACGAGCTCCAGCGAGGTGCACCCCAGGAGGGGCGCTCACGCAGAGGGGGTCAGGCTCTCCCTCCACAGTGCCTGGTGCACTGTCCATTGTTTCCTCCTTTCCAGAGGATAGCTTTGGTGACCAGGACTGGGCTGGTCAAGAACAGGGGCAATGGCTGAAGATCTCGGGAGTATGCAAGGGGTGCAGGAACAGGAAGAGCTGCTAGGTGTGGTGTGTGTGGTGGACAGCTACGTGGAAACCCCACGTGCAGGAGGCGTTAAAAGCCTGACGACAGCCATCACATCGTTTTTTTCTTCGTTCCATGGACAAATACGGAGATGACCACAACCTTCGTAAGCAAGTCATAAGACCCCAGCCACTGAGCCAGACCCACTGCTCTGTGGCAAAGACCTCACAAAGCATATGAAGGACATGCAAGAGGTTTTACAAAACTTTCGGCTCATGAGGGCAGGGCCGGGACGAGTAACCAAAAACAGTAATTTCTACGCAGCAGCACCCCATCGCATCCATCAGTCAACGTCTACCATATCGGACTGATGAAAGCTCAGGGTCTGCATCTATCACCGAAAATCTTATTTAGACCAGGGCCCAGAGCGGACCCCATGGAAAATGTGCCATCCCCCAACGTCACCGCCACGTCAGACGACGTGCAACACTCGTTGGACCAGCAGGAAACAGAAGAATACCCATAACCATGGAGGTAGGTGGGTCTGGTTCCGACCAGTATATAGACCATACTAACACATGGGTCTATCACGAGTGATCAGTGTATACTCAATGGCATTAGTGAATACAATTCATACTAGAAAAATTGCCACCAGGTCAACATTCACCCTAGAGGGTATTTTTCCTCTCTCCATTAAAGAAACAAGAGGGACAAGCTGAACTGGTGAGACTAATTACAAAGGGTGTCATGGGGAAACCTGAACCCTTGCAATTCGTATCAAATATATTCACTAAACCCTAAAAAGATGGCGGATGTCCCATGATCATTGGCTTAACTTCACTAAATATGTTTGTTAAGTATATACATTTCAAAATGGAACCAGTTGTTGCTGCCAAACAACTAAATTCCAAAGGATACTTCATGGCAAGCATTCATCTTAAAGATGTTTACCATTTAGTACCATTCACAAGGATCATCGCAGGTACCTGAAATTTAACTGGATGGGGCAGCTAGAGCAGTTTAAAGCGTTACCCAATGGGCTCACATCAGCCCATAGAGTGTCACCCAGACACTAAAACCAGCTCTGGCAATATTCAGAAGACAAAAACATATTGTCATGGCATATCTTGATGATATCCTAAATGGTAGGCAAGACCATGAATTTGACTATGTTAGCTGTTCAGCTACCAAACAGTTATTCGAAACCCTGGGGTTGTCTTACATCCAGATAAATCTAAGTTGAAGCCATCCTCTATCATGGACTTCTTGGGCTTCACAATTAATTCAGTCTACGTGACTGTAACATTGCCAAGAGACAACATAGTTGAATTGGCACAATCGTACAACAATTTAATGGTCAACAAACTACCAACTACTTGACAAGTAACAGAGTAATTGGGATAATGGTAGCAGCATTTCCAGCAACATAATTCGGACCTTTGTACCAAAAACGACATACAGGTCATTATGATCGTTTCATGAAGTTACCCACTGAAGTAATATCAGAACTACAGTGGTGGGCAAAAAACGTTTGACATAGTTTCAGCCTATTATCATCGTTACCACTTACACTGGGCATTAATTATCTAGAGATGTTTGGGTGACTTTTTATGGTTTAAAAGCATATGCATAAATATGCATCACTTGCATGTACGGTTATAAATAGATAATACTACGGTGGTGGCCTACATTAACCCGTGCCATGAGATATGGGCGGCATAAAATCGGTATCATGCGACAAGTTGGTCAATACGATTTGGCAATGGTGTGTCCAAAGACATATTTGGCTATCAGTAACTTACCTACCAGGTAAGCTAAATACAGTGGCAGACACCAGATCATGTAAATTTAATGACAACATCGAATGAATGTTAAAACCCCAAAAATATATATTTTTCACAAAAGTTATCAAGCAATATGGCACGCTAGATATCGATTTATTTGCATCTAGACTAAATCACCATGTACCTATGTATGTCGCTTGGGAACCAGACCCTGAGGCAGCAGCGGTAGATGCGTTTGCGCTGGATTGGGGAAATTTTTCTTCTATTCATTTCCTCCCTTCTGCCTCATCAGTCGGGGGCTACGCACAGTACAAATGGACTCTGCTTCAGGTATTTTGATAGTACCCGACTGGCCTACACAGCCATGGTTCCCAATACTCCATGACATGGTTGTTGGAACTCCGATGGTATTCCCCAGTGACCCAGAGTTATTAACACCCAGTGTTGGGCACAAGCCACCCGTGCCATGAGAAAATCAAACTCCTGGGTTGCAGATGCTGCACAAACCACTTCTGGGACTGGGATTATCATAACAAACCGTCAACACCATGTCAGCATCCCTCCGAACATCCACTAAAAAATAAAAAAAACAGCACTTGATCAGCATCAAAAAATGGGAGAAGTACTGCTTGGATACAGGGACCACCTATTCAACCGCTACAGTTACCAACGTACTGGAATTCCTGGCGAACCTTCACCACGATGAAGGACTTCAGCTACAGAGCCATCAACACAGCTAGAATTGCCCTGCCTGTCTATTTAAAACCAGCTCCAGGACAATAGGCCATGGGGTCCCACCAGCTGGTGGTCAAACTAATGAAGGGTATTTACAACTCTAACCCCTAGACCAAGGTACACCCATATATGGGATGTCAGTGTGGTCCTGACATACCTCAGGGGATGCCCACCAGCCAGATCCCTCAACCTGAAACCATCTATGCTCAAAACACTCATGTTGATGGCACTTGTAGCTGCACAGAGGGTCCAGTCACTACACCTATTGCGACTGGACACCATGCTCACAGCTCCAGACCAGATCTCTGTCGTTATCCAGGGAATGATCAAACAGAGCAGACCAGGAACACCTAATCCAGTCGTGGAATTCCGGGCTTACCCGCCAGAAACACGGTTATGTGCCATGACCCTATTATCCTACATAGACACAACCAAAATATTCGAGGGAGATGAAAAGCCTTGTGGGTCAGTCATAAAAAACCTTATGGTCGGGTGACGAGCCATTTCGAGATGGCTCAAGCAGGTGCTAAAAGCTGCTGGGATAAAAACTAACATGTACAAAGTTCATTCCACCAGGGCAGCATCCACGTCGACGGCTAAAAGAATGGACGTGCCTATAAACCACATCCTGGCTACAGCAGGATGGTGGGGGGAAAGACCGTTCAGAAGTTTTATAATAAGCCGTTGGCAAAACCTGTTTTATTTGCAAGAAAGATTTTACAGACTGCAAATATTTAATTTAAGCCCAGGGGAACAATTTAATTTCTTTGTTGTTATTGTTAAAAAATACCATTGTGTTTTTCTACAAACAGATTCATTGGTTGATTACGATAACACACTTCCTCCCTCAAAGACTTCGGCAGTGATGTAGTAATAACTGTTACACGGTTTGAAATCACAGAGCTTTGAAATCTTTACGGAATCACTCACGTGACTCCGAAGTAAAATAGTAAGATTAAACGAGAACTTACCAGTTTGAAGTTTGATCTGTATTTTATGAGGAGTTACGATGAGGGATTACGTGCCCTCCGCTCCCACCCTCAATAATATGGGTCAAATTCATAAACTGATGTCTCCTTATCTTTACTATGTTTACTTCAATAACTGTGTCTATCTGTGATTCCACACCTCTGCTTTGAAGTATGCCGCGCATGCATGCTGAACGGGTTCTTCACGTAATCCCCCATCGTAACTCCTCATAAAATAGAGATCAAACTTCAAACTGGTAAGTTCTCGTTTAATCTTTCTATTTTACTGGAAACAAGGGGCAGAGCAAACAGTGATTGTTTCAAATATTCTGCTGCCATAAAGGACAGTTTGGAAATTATTTCCATTTGTTGTGGGTTCTGATACCTGCAGAGGTATTAAAATCTTGCAGTGTGTTTGTATTGTTGATGGGGGGTCCATGTCAAAATTCTCTTTTGTTCTTGAGGGCAAAGTTTGAATGCAGCTCACATTTATAACTTGAAAGTTTCTTTTGTGTCATGTGTCATGTAAACCTTGTGTCCTCAAAACAAATGCTCAGAAAACATAAAATGTGCAAAGAGATGGTGAACACCTCACGGTGGTGATTACATTAAACCTGGTGGAAAAGTATGGATTTTTAGTTTAGTTTCGAGATTCAGCATGGAAACAGATCCTTTGGCCCACCGATACCCTGATGACCAGCGATCACCCTGTACACTAGCACTATCCGACACACTAGGGACAATTTACAATTTTACCGAAGCCAATTAACCTACAAACCTGTACATCTTTGGAGCGTGGGAGGAAACCGGAGCACCCGGAGAAAACCCACACAGTCACAGGCAGAACGTACAAACTCTGTACAGACAGCACCTGTGGTCACGATCGAATCCGGATCTCTAGCGCTGTAATGCAGCAACTCCACTGGGCTGTCTTTCCTAAACCTTGCTCAGGAAACTAAACAACATACAGGAAATTCAATTAATGCTCATAGGCAACTATTTTCAGGCACTACAAAGTACTTGGCATCTTGGTAAAAATGGAATGGAAGAACATTTTTGATATCTAAAACAACAGAGAAAGTAGAGGTTATAAGAATGGTGCCATCAAGGACCATAATACAAAAGAAAGACTCACGGTTGTGGAAAATGTCAAAAAAGGTACCAATACTGTAGGCCAGGATTTGAATGATTGAGGAACAAGATGTATTTCTGCAGCAGCAGCAGCCAGCTGTTCATATTGGAAAGCATCCAGAAATCACATCAAGCTTGTGAGGTGTGCACAGTGAGATAAATAGCTAGGCCCTCATGATGATACGTAAAATACTTGACAGTGGTCCAGATTCAATCCAAAATGTTCATGTCCATAAACTGGGATTAAGGTCACATGGGATAAAGTGATCATTGAGGCCAGTAAACCGCTGATGAGTGCAAAACAGATGCTTCTTGCCTGATCATAGAGATGAGTAATAGCGAAAAAGTGGCCTGCAATCTGCAAAATTTCAACAAAATATCGTGAGCTCAAAATTGAGTTTAGTGTCTTCAAATGGCTTGCAGTAATACAATGCTACACACTAATGTATAGTTGGCATTAGTGGGCTATACTCTGTGGTTCATCACATTAATTAATTGTGTAGAGAGTGATGCAGTGAGGTTTGCAGCTAATTTGTATCAGATGGAGGCCAATGTTATGTGACAGTCACACAAGGGCAAACATGGATCAAGACGCTGCATTCTGGAGGTGACAGCTTGACATCAAGGGCACATTTGACTGAGTGTGGCCTGGTAAAAGTGTAGTTATTTAATAGGAAAGCACACTACAGATTGGAATCATGCTTGCAGGAATATATTAATTGTCACTTAATTTAAATAATCTATCGCAACATTTAAAAGACTTTAGCACTTTTAGTTCATTTTACAGATACAGCACGGAAGCAGGTCCTTCAGCCAACCAAGTCCACACCGTCCAGCGATCACCCTGTATGCTAACACTATTCTGCACGCTAGGGACAATTTCCAATTTTACTGAAGCTAATTAACTTACAACCTGAACATCTTTGGAGTGTGGGAGAAAACTGAAACCCCGGAGAAAAACCAATGCGGTCACAGTGAGAATGTATAAACGTACAGATATGGCACCATTTGTCAGGATTGAAAGGTCAGTAGAGGAGTGGGAAGGGGAGTTAAAATGATTAACAACTGGCAGAACCAGCAGGCCTTGGCAGACTGAGCACATGTGTTTGGCAAAATGCTCGCCTAGTCTACGCTTGATCTCACCGATGTAAAGGAGGCCACATAGGGAACACCAATTGCTGTAGCTGAGGTTTGAGAAGGTTCACCTGAACCTCTGTCTCACCTGGAAGGACTACTGAGGGCCCTTGGTGGATGTGTGGGAGGAGGTATACGACAGCAATTACATTTCCTGTAGTTGCAGGGGAAAGTAGATGGGAGGGGGTGGGAAGTGATGAGAACCAAGGACTTGTGGATAGAGCGGTCTCTTCTGGAAGGCAGAATGGGGTGGGGATGAGAGGATGTGACTGGTGGTGGGATCATGGTGGGGTGAAAGATAAACATCAGGTAGCGAGAGCAGAATTATAGATACAGAAGAGAAACAGGTGAGAGATCCATCTATGACAGCAGGAGGAAACTACATTCGCTGAAGAAAAAGGACATCTCGGACATACAAGAATGGAAAGCCTTATCTTGGGAGTAGATGTGGCGGAGACAGAGAAATTGAGAGTAGAAGATAGTGTCTTTGCAAGAGGTAGAGAGGAGGTGTAGTCCAGATAACTATAGGAGGCGGGTTTATAATAGACATCAGTCAATTGTAGCTGGGGTACAAAATTAATAGTGGCATTGTCAAGTCAAGTCAAGTTTATTCGTCACATACACATACGAGATGTGCAGTGAAATGAAAAGTGGCAATGCTCGTGGACTTTGTGCAAAAAGACAAACAAACAAACAACCAAACAAACTATAAACACAATCATAAAGACACACATATTTTTTTACATATTAAATATTGTGGGCGGAAGGAAAAACGTTCAGTAAAGTCAGTCCCTGGTGAGATAGGAGTTTACAGTCCGAATGGCCTCTGGGAAGAAACTCCTTCTCAACCTCTCCGTTCTCACAGCATGGCAACAGAGGCGTTTGCCTGACCGTAGCAGCTGGAACAGTCCGTTGCAGGGGTGGAAGGGGTCTCCCATGATTTTATTGGCTCTGGAGTTGCACCTCCTGATGTATAGTTCCTGCAGGGGGGCGAGTGAAGTTCCCATAGTGCGTTCGGCCGAACGCACTACTCTCTGCAGAGCCTTCTTGTCTTGGGCAGAGCAATTCCCAAACCAGATGGTAATATTTCCGGACAAGATGCTTTCCACAGCCGCTGAGTAGAAACACTGGAGGATCCTCGGAGACACTCTGAATTTCCTCAATTGCCTGAAGTGATAAAGGCGCTGCCTTGCCTTACTCACGAGTGCTGCGGCGTGTGATGTCCATGTCATATCCTCAGAGATGTGGACTCCCAGATATTTAAAACAGCTCACCCTATCCACAGTATCCCCATTTATCCTCAATGTCCGTCCTCGGATGATGTTCCCTCTTAAAGTCAACGATCAGCTTCTTAGTTTTTTTGATGTTCAAGAGGAGGCTGTTGTCCTGGCACCAGAGTGCCAGATCAGCCACCTCCTCCCGGTAGGCCTTCTCATCGTCGTCTGAGATCAGGCCCACCACCACAGTGTCATCAGCAAACTTAATTATTGAGTTGGAGCTGAACCTAGCCATTGGACTTGTAAAACAGGTTGGTCAGGATGGTTGTGTTCTTGCTGTTAAATTTTGATTGAAAAACACAACATGGGGAACTGGCCCTTCACCTCACTGAGTCTGCACTTATCATCCATTACTTGTTCACAATAATTCTTTCTTAGACCTTTTTCACATCCACTCCTTACACACGGACCAATTTACTGAGGGCAAAATAGTGTGTGATTCAAAGCTTCTGAATGTAGACAGGAGGTATATTCTCTTAATCCATTAAAATGAAGACGGGGACGTTTGCTGTGCTGTGTTAATGATCAGAAAAACTTCACATTTTCAGCATTTTTACACAAAACATTCTATGAAATTTAATAGAAAACGCAAGGTTTTCAAATCTTTAAATTGCACAATCTGCTTGTATGACAGACTTGCATTTGCGCTGTTGATATAATCTTTAGTCGATTGAGTCATATAAAGCAAGTGCAGTGAAGAGAGAGTGGTTTTAGGTCTGGTACTACTGTACCACACTACAGATCAAAAACACTGCTTTAGATGTCTACCAAAGGGCTCAAGTGCAGCTTTGCACTACTCTGGCCAGTTAAATTCTATGCATGTAACGTGAATAACATGCAGTTTCAATGGAAGACCACTACTTAAAGTTAGTTGTCTGTGGTATAGAAATAATCGGGGTTATAAATGTCATAAGTGATAGAAGTAGAATTTGGCCATTTGTCCCATCACATCTGCTCTGACATTCAATCATGGCTGATCTATCTCTCCCTCCAAATTCCCTGCCTTCTCTCCATAAACTCTGACATCTTCCTTGGATATCACATGACAAAAATAGCAAGCATCTGAATAATACTTCAACCTTGCATGTTTACATTTTTCTACTGAAAGTTTACGGATGAAAACGGGGACCATAATTAATGCAAAGTTGTCTAATAACCAATTTCTCTCTAGCTGGCACTTAGTTTTATAATAGGCTTTCACAGAAATAGAGTGGATCAATGGAGCAAATTGAATATGTAATTTTTTAAATCTCTATTACCATATTATTTGTGACAGCTTGGATTTAAAATGTAGGCCTCAGATGTTTCCCTAATTTTGTGCATAACAGGCTCTGTTATTGTTTAGAGCCTTCTAATCAAGTAGAGATTTATTTCAAGGATTTTTAATAGGATTGCAATTAATTAGTTTGAATTAACATTTAGACTTGCAAAATATAAAAACACTTACCCACCTTGAATTGCGAATTTTCAAAATTCAGAGAGTTCAAAAAATATTATTTCCTCTTCTTACATATCAAATGCATTTTACATCTCATTTTAATGCAAAAGTTAGTTATATTTAACACCAAAATTGCTTTGATCTTTTGTTATTCATTTACAACAAGCAGACATCCTGGTTTTGCAGCTTGTGTCTTTGGCATCTCTTGCACTAAACTAATACCACCCCCCCCCCCCCCCTGCATGAGTAATTTTTAGTGTAACTGATTAGTGCAGATTTGCCACTGAAACATCACAGACAAGAATCTCTTGATCATCTCTGTCTCTCAAAAAGATATATCCCTCAAAAGACCGTTATTCATGTTGTTATGTTCACCATACACAAGACAAGGTAATTTGCATTTCTCAATATGTGTAAATAATAAGCTGACCTAGATTTTTCACAAAATCAAATAATTATTCCACACAGCCCAAAAGTTCTCGATTTCACAGAACTGAAGCAACATAAGTTTGAGAACAACTTATATCTAATAAATACATTATTTTGAAACCTGCATTAAACTATGTAAGTCTCAATCATTCAAAGTTCCAAGCATCAATATTAAGAAAGGATAAGTCTTCTTATGAATGCACAATACCTTGTTCTGCAAAATACTTGAAAGGCTCTTGAGTATGGAGTCACTATTAGTCTCAGTGATATTGCTAAATTTGGACATAAGTAGAATAAGCATTCTGGGAAATGAGCTCTGCAGGATATTTCAGTGCAAGTTCCGATCCACAAATGCAGAATCAAAACCATTGACAATGTTAATGGTGATTTTCACATAAGCATAATTCAGGAAATTTATGGACATTGTGCCAGAAATTGCAACTGTGGCTCCTGTGCGCATTGTGACCCGCAGGATGTTGGTGAGTTTGTTTTTGCCTCTGCAGATCTGTCAATGTTGATTTGTGGCTAAGTGCAGTCAGAAATCCAAATGATGGTGCCATGTGGCAGCAAGGTGTTGCGTGGCGTGGTCTTATTGCACTAGGTAGATAGACAAGCTACAATAATGAAACAGCTGAAAGAGACCACATCCTTTGGCTAAACTGGCTTTCAAACCTATGATAGGCTTTGAATGCTTCCATATGCCCATAGGGGCGAATTGGAAAGGCCAAGCGAAGTGGTGTTTGAAGTAACGGGCGATTTGTCGAAAGTGGTGCACACCAGGAGACCAGTCAAAGCTGATCAGTTGAGTGTGATTTTGGTACATTTTTTATATTCTCAGATGACAAGATTACTCAGAAACCTGATTAATAGTAAACCGAGGTCTTAATTACAGAAATGAGAGGTTTTACACAAAGACTTGATTAACAATAAATCAAGGTCTTAATTGCAGAATTGAACTCAGAAAGAGTTTGTGCATCAGAGGAGTACTTTTGAGACCTCTCTTGAAGCACTTCTCTGAGAAGAAAACCGACCTGTTTGAGAAACTCACCACTGCTGCACAAGATTTTCTTTATGTGGTGTCCCCATCTGAGCCGTAATTAAAAGGATGATTGGGTCCCATGTGAAAGCCAGATTCAGGGAGCAGATGGAAATCCTTTGAACATGACTTACAATCATGATCAGATATTGGTCAGCTCCAGAAGAATAGTGCACCAAGAAAATTATCACTAAATATTAGAGGTAAAGTTTCTGTCTGTGCTAATTAAAGTGTTAAATAGTTTCCAAGTTCTTCTCTAGTATCAGAAAAACTTGTATGGCATCTCACTGGACCATCATTTCCTGATGCATTTATCATTCCATGAGTTTCATTGCAGGGAATGCAAATTTAGAAACCTCTCCGAAGTAGATGGTATGGTAGAGCTTGAGTGTAATAGGTGTTGTCATCCTTCATCCATCACAGACATCCCCTTTTTCTCTTCATTCTCCCCATTCTTTGCAACTTAATGCTAGTTTGTTCTTTACCTTTGGTCTCCGAAAAAGGTTCCCAACCCAAATCGTCTATCCATTCCCTCCACAGATGCAGCCTGACCAGCTGTATTACTCCAGAGCTTTCTGTTTGGCTTTAGTTTCCAGCATCTGCAGTTGCCTGAGCAAAACACAAAGTGCTGGAGTAACTGAACAGCTCAGGCAGTATATGTGGAGGGAATGAATAGACAATATTTAGGGTTGGAATCCTTCCTGCAGTTCTCTTCTGGTCCCTTCTGCAGTTCCTTGTGTCTCTGTTGGACTCTACCATTTCCTGCTTTTGATAAATCATCAACTTGAAATATTAATTCAGATTTTCTCTCCATACTTGCTGTTCGACCTGCTCCTCAGGCACTTTGGGTTTTTTTACCTTTGATACGCGAAATCCAAAGACTGAGCTTGACAGTCAACAAGCATCTATTAGTTTTACTGGATTTACCCAGTCACCAAACATATGAATCAGTAATGAGAAGATTGGATTTTGCTTACTCTGCATGTTCCCCAATACTCACACTCTGAGCTCAGCAGGCATGATTGTCATCTGTATGAGAAACTGCCAGTAATTGCACCCACAATTGAGAAAGAGCAGCAGCAGCAGTAATTTTGGTATTATTGAGGTGGTAAGTTGCGAGGTTGGCCACTAGAGGGCAGTGTAGGCACATTAAGGAAATAAAAATGTAAGAGTTTAAGATCAAGAAGAGGTTCAGCTCCTCAAACCTGCTGCCTCATTCATTATGGTTTTGGCTATCAACGCCACTCTTTTGCCCAATTTCTATAACTATTGTCAGGTGTTTAATGGTCATATGTGCCCATAATGGAACAATTAAATTCTTGCTTTCTGCTGCTTAAAAGGTCTGTGTTTAAGAAGGAACTGCTTAAAAGGTCTATAAAAATCAATTAAAATATACACTTAATATATTAAAATCAAAAATACAATAAATTAATAACTAATACTAGGTAACTATAGTAGTGCAAAGACCAAAGTCCATTGTGCAATCAAATACATGGTCAATGGAAGTTAATTGTTGCTGAGGTTTGTGTGTGGTGTTCAAGAGCTTGATGGTTGCTGGGAAGAAGTTGTTCTTGAACCTGGTGGCCATAGTTTTCAGGCTCCTGTAAGTTCTTCCCCATGAGAAATGTAAGCAAAATAAGAACATGGCCAGGGTGGTCTGAGTCTTTGATGATATTGGTTGCCTTTTTGAGGCTGTACTTTCAATGGTGGGGAGGCCAGTGCATATGGTGGAGCAGGCAGTGTCTACCACTCTCTAGTCTCCTTCATTCCTAGATATTTGAGTTGTCAAACCAGGCCACGATGCAACCAATCACTATGCTCTCAACATTTACCTATAGGAGTTTAATAAAGTATTCATTGACATATCAAATCTCCTCCATCTTCAAAAGATATAGCACCATGATGAGGTTTTTGTGTCATCGCATCAATGTGATGGGAGCAGGACAAATCTTCAGAGATATGCTTAATTGTTTTATAGACCTATTAAGCAGCAGAAGCTTTTGACTTTCCACTACTGTTCCGTTAATGAAGACATATTTCTTGGATCTCGCACTTTCCCCTCCTGATATTAACAATCAGCTCGTTGGTCTTGTTGACCTTGAGAGCAAGATTGTTGTTCTGGCACCAATTAATCAGATTTTCAATCTCCAACTTCTACTCTGTCTATTGACCACTGTTGTTCGTCTAACAACGGTGAAATAATCTGCAAATTGAAAGCTGATGTTGGAGCTGTGTCTTTAATATCCTTTAATGAGATTGTTAGTTAATCCTAACTCAGCACACTTGATCATATCTCAAGTGACTTATTGTTCAATGAAACTGACCCAAACACACTCAAATGAATTCATCATCAGGACTACCTTTGTCAGTTTCCTTTCATTAATTTATGTGAAGTGAATTTATGTGAATCCCAGAATATTATTTCCTATTTGGAACGGTGGCATCCTGACTATGGGTGGTCTCTGTACGGAGTTTGTACGTTCTCCCCATCACCTGCGTTCGTTTTCTCTGGGATCTCCGATTTCCTCCCACACTCCACAGACGTATAGGTTTGTAGGTTAATTGGCTTGGTATAATTGTAAATTGTCTCTTGTATGTTTAGGATAGTGTTAGTGTGCGGGGATCGTTGACCAGCGTGGAAGGGCCTGTTTCCGCAATGTATCTCTAAACTAAATCTCTAAATTTACTTAAATAATGCCATCTTTACCGGCATTCAAAAATTATTGAACCTGTTGCATGTGTTACGAATGTATCACAACGGTATATCTGTTTGTTCCAAAATGGACATAGATACATAGACAATAGGCGCAGGAGTAGTACTGTCAGGTCAAGGCGTAGCCTTGCAACTGGTACCATGTATAGTTCAACCTGTGGGACATGCTCATCCTGCATGGAGAGTCTGCTTTGGTGAACCAGGCGGAAGAGATCTTTATGAACCAAATGCTGGAAAGGTGACACAGCAACCACTGTGGAATGCGAAGTCAGTCCACTAAAAACGACATGGCCATCCACTGCAGCCAAGAAGTCTCCAGCCATGATGATGTTTCCTACCTGACTTCTGTGGCCGAGAGGGTGGGGTGGTTACAGTGCAACAGCTTCTCCACCTTAAACTCATTCACGCACAGGTTTTTGTGCAGCCCCCTTCTCTGCACGCCATTGTCATTACTGACGGGCCACCACCATAGGGATGGAATTGTGAGTCTGGTGCAGGAGTAGGGATGGAATTTGGCCCTTCGAGCCAGCACTGCCATTCAATGTGATCATGGCTGATCATACACAATCAGTACCCCATTCTGCCTTCTCTCAATACCCCTTGATTCCGCTAGCCCTAAGAGCTCTATCCAACTCACTTATGAACGCATCCAGTGAATCGGCCTCCACTGCCTTCTGAGGCAAAGAATTCCACAAATTCACAACTGTATGAAAACGTTTTTCCTCATCTCAGCTTTAAATGGCCTACCCCTTATTCTTAAACTGTGGCCCCTGGTTTGGACTCCCCCAACATCGGGAACATTTCCTGCATCTAGCGTGTCCAATCCCTGAATAATGTTATATGTTTCTATAAGATATCCTCTCATCCTACTAAATTCCAGTGAATACAAGCCCAGTTGCTCCATCGGAAGGCTAAGCAACTTCACTGCATGGCCTTAATTGTATTCAAAGGAATTTATTGAATAGTTAACATGAAGCTGGATTGGGAATGTTGAGCTAAAGAAAGATCTAAGCTCATACCACTGGTTGGAAAGCATAAAAGAGGCGAAAATGAAATGTGAAAATGGGCTGTGATTTTCAAGGTGCTTTACAGTACAGGACTGTGCTTCAACTCCTTCCAACCATTGAGGGGTGCATCTGAGTGCACACAGGACACTGTAGATGTCGAGCAACATAGACCTGTAAACAATGATTCCCGTTCTGAAAAACAGTCAAAATTCGACCTTGATGCTGACATCCATACCACAAGATCACATCCGAACAACACCTTTATCGGAATTTAGGCTTTTCAAATGGCTAGTGAAACTTTTGAAATGGTTCCGCTGAAATGCTGCAATTCCCTGGACATTGGCCCTTCTCATGCTATGCACCGAAGCATTAATGGCCAGGTAACAGAGGGAGCAATCATGAGAAACAGAAACAAATCTGTTGAACACAATGTTTTTTCTTTCCCTGACTGAAGACTGCTTGTGTATTTTTTGTCTTGTGGCAATAGGGCCAAAATACATTTCAAAATTACATATTTTGTCAAAAAGAAGATTGCATTCAAATGGTATTCATGGCATCTATATGTGTGACATATTGGTCAATCCATGTAATATTCATCATCACTGTCAAATGAGAAATGCTGAGCTTCAGTACACAATCTTTTGAGTGCTGTGTCATTGAAGTAAATCAGATAGTTCTGAGTAAGGAACAGAACAGATTGATTGTTTAGGTAAATCAGTGACTTCAATCCCTTCCTCAACATTATGATCATTCTGGCAAAGCAAGGTGTCAAAATGTAATAGTTTCCAAAAAGTATTTTGTCTCTTGGACTGTACCTTCGAATCAACAATGACTGGATCTTTATAGGAGCCTCTGGGTTCAGTTCTGTGGGTTCTGAGGACCTGCCCTTTGTTACAGGTGTGACAGAAGGAGCTTTCTGGGCAGCTGGATAATTAGGAGGTGATGTGATGCTTCTAATTTCATCACTGAGCTTCGGTGTGCTTCCAACAGTGGAACCCAAGCTTCCCAATTCCATCCCTAATTCTGCTTCTCTATTTTGAGTGTTCATGGACCATGGGAAATGTGTGGGAATGTTACATGTTTTTAAGCAGATTAGAGAACATGGTTAAGGTATTTAATCTGTATACTTGGTATTGTCTTGCTTTATCTGATTTGGGAGTACGTTGTCAGGCATGCAATTAATGGCCTTTGGAGTTGGCTGAATGTAATTATTGTCCCAATGCTGGATAGTTCTTGTTAATTTCTTCCCAGACATGGGAGGTGATATTGTAAATGTAGTGCCATGCTGCTAAGTTTTAAAAATTCAGTAGTGATATTGTCTACTCCTGAGGCTTTGATGTTTCTCAATTGACATGTCCTACTCATGACCTACTCATGTCCTCAAGACCTGTTGAGCTACTCTAACACTTTGTGTTCAATGCAAAATTCCAGTATCTTCAGTTTCTTGTGTCTTCATTTCTCAACATCTTGTTAGTCCGGGGTAGTGCTGAGACTGGCCAAGAGAACTTGGTGCAATGTGGTCAAGGATAGAGTCACAATTGAGAACTTCCTCCGTGCTC
This sequence comes from Leucoraja erinaceus, assembly GCF_028641065.1. Lineage (NCBI taxonomy): Eukaryota > Metazoa > Chordata > Chondrichthyes > Rajiformes > Rajidae > Leucoraja > Leucoraja erinaceus. The sequence goes on from NC_073382.1 coordinate 64,426,680, forward strand.
CTTCCAGTGACTTCTGGCTGCCAGTTTGTCCTTGATACAGTTTGATGAACAGGTCCACCCCACTGAGAACCAACCATTCATCAAACTGTATCAAGGACAGACTGGCAGCCAGAAGTCACTGGGCCATGAGTCACCTTGGCCATGCTGAAGAATTCACAAATGTTGCAGATATTAGTGAGTAAGTGGACATCCTGGGGGTTTCCCTTCTACTCATGTGCTTTTGTTGGGCTGTAGCCTTCAGTTGCCTCAAGCTGTTCCCCTTTTCGGACGATGCTATGGAGCTTCCATTCCAGATATACTGTGTTTTTTGGTTAATATCTCTGTGAATTTTGGTTATTCTCATCTAATGTCTTTGGCTTTGGTGATAGATAAGCCAGGATGTGAACTTCACAGTGATCCAAGCATAGCAGACAGGCAGTGTCTCTTGTGTAAGAGGGAACTGTAGATGCTAGTTTACAATGAAGATAGACAAAAATGCCGTAGTAAATCAACATGTCAGGCAGCATCTCTGGAGAAGAGGAATATGTGACATTTCGTGTCGAGATCCTCCATCAGACTGAGAGTTCGGAAGAGGGAAACTAGAGGTATGGGAATGTACAAACAAAGCAGAGCCTGCATCAATGACTCGGGAAAGCCCACCATTTTGGAGCATTTTGTGCCTACACTGTGTCTCTTGTTACAAATTGGTAGTTAACAGATTGTCTTTAAGGTGTTGTTTCAACTGTGATTTTCTTGAGGCAGTGTTACTGCTGTACTTTTGCTGATGGAGATAACAGAGCAGGTTAAGCGGTACTCAGCCCAGCCATCATTGATACCTGTAACGGTGAGGGTAATGTATACATCTTTGCATTTACTCATCAGGGCAAATTCACTAATGAATATAGCATCCTGGTTCTACATTAGAGTGATTCTGAGAATCATGAGATGTTAACCTCTCCTACATGGGAAGGTGTTGAGATGCTTGACCAGCTTGTTCTTGGGTGTAGACGAGAAATGGAGGACATTTAAAGGTGAAATTTTAAGAGTACAGAATCTTTATGTCCCTGTTCGGTTGAAAGGAAAGAGTAATAATTGGAAAGAGCCATGGTTTTCAAGGGAAATTAAACACTTGGTTCGGAAACAGAGCGATCTACAATAAAAAATAGGCAGCATGGAGTAAATGAGGTGCTTGAGGAGTATAAAGAATGTAAAAAGAATATTAAGAAAGAGATTAGAAAAGCTAAAAGATGATATGAGGTTGCTTTGGCAAGTAAGGTGAAAGTAAATCCAAAGGGTTTCTACAGCTATATTAATAGCAAAAGGATAACAAGGGATAAAAGTAGTCCATTAGAGAGTCAGAGTGGACAGCTATCTGCAGAGCCAAAAGAGATGGGGGACATATATTGAACAATTTCCTTTCTTTGGTATTCACCAAGGAGAAGGATATTGCATTATTTGAGGTAAGGGAAAAGTAGAGTAGCTATGGAAACTATGAGGATCAAAGAAGAGGAAGTACTGACACTTTTGAAAAATATAAAAGTGGATAAGTCTCCAAGTCCTGATAGGATATTCCCTAGGACATTGAGGGAAGTTTGTGTAGAAATAGCAGGGGCTATGACAGAAATATTTCAAATGTCATTAGAAACGGGAATGGTGCCGGAGGATTGGCGTACTGTGCATGTTGTTCCATTGTTTAAAAAGGATGCTAAGAGTAAACCTAGCAATTATAGACCTGTTAGTTTGACATCAGTGGTGGGCAAATTAATGGAAAGGATACTTAGAGATAATATATATAATCATCTGGATAAACAGGGTCTGATTAGGAACAGTCTACATGGACGTGCCTGGAAGGTCATGTTTGACTAATCTTCTTGAATTTTTTGAAGAGGTTACTAGGGAAATTGATGAGGGAAAAGCAGTGGATGTTGTCTATATGGACTTCAGTAAAGCCTTTGACATGGTTCCACATGGAAGGTTGGTTAAGAAGGTTCAATTGTTGGGTAATAATAGTGGAGTAGCAAGTAACAGTGGCTGAATGGGAGATACCAGAGAGTAATGGTGGATAACTGTTTGTCAGGTTGGAGGCAGGTGACCAGTGGGGTGCCTCAGGGATATGTGTTGGGACCATTGTTGTTTGTCATATACATCAATGATCTGGATGATGGTGTGGTAAATTGGATTAGTAAGTATGCAGATGATACTAAGATAGGTGGTGTTGTGGATAATGAAGTAGATTTTCAAAGTCTACAGAGAGATTTAGGCCATTTGGAAGAGTGGGCTGAAAGATGGCAGATGGAGTTTAATGCTGATAAGCGTGAGGTGCTATATCTTGGCAGGACAAATCAAAATAGGACGTACATGGTAAATAGTAGCGAATTGAGGAATGCAGTTGAACCGAGGGATCTGGGAATAACTGTGCATAGTTCCCTGAAGGTGGAATCTCATGTAGAGTGGGTGGTAAAGAAAGCTTTGGTGTGCTGGCCTTTATAAATCAGAGCATTGAGTATAGAAGTTGGGATGTAATGTTAAAATTGTACAAGGCATTGGTGAGGCCAATTCTGGAGTATGGTGTACAATTTTGGTCGCCAAATTACAGGAAAGATGTCAACAAAATAGAGAGAGTACAGAGGAGATTTACTAGAATGTTGCCTGGGTTTCAGCACCTAAGTTACAGAGAAAGGTTGAACAAGTTAGGTCTTTATTCTTTCGAGCGCAGAAGGTTAAGGGTGGACTTGATAGAGGTCTTATGAGAGGGATAGACAGAGTTGACGTGGATAAGCTTTTTCCACTGAGAGTAGGGAATATTCAAACAAGAGGACATGATTTGAGAATTAAGGGACAAAAGTTTAGGTGTAACACAAGGGGGATCTTTTTTACTCAGAGAGTGGTAGCTTTGTGGAATGAGCTTCCAGTGGAAGTGCTGGAGACAGGTTCGATTTTATCATTTAAAAATAAATTGGATAGGTATATGGACGGGAAAGGAATGGAGGGTTATGGTCTGAGTGCAGGTAGATGGGACTAGATGAGATTAAGTGTTGGGCACGGACTAGAAGGGCCGAGATGGCCTGTTTCCGTGCTGTAATTATTATATGGTTGATGGCAAAGCTCAACCCATGTGGACGGTATTCCTTTACTGGTTTGCCTTTCCAGGAAAATTTGTGCCCTTCACCTTCTTCTTTCAGCTGGCCTACACCACCTGCCATGTCTCACTCAGGGTGGCAATATCAATGTCAATGTCAAATCATTGAATTCCAGAACAATGAAAGGCAAATGATGTTTGGATGTGCCCTGATGGGAGCGTCTCTGAGGTTCTTGTTCCATTACGTTGAGCAAAATATTCCATTGAGCAAAATATTCATTGCACTGTATGTGCTTGCAGAAGCTCCTGCAAAAGACACAAGATTGGAACTGCTCATTTGCTCCACTATCCGAGGCTGCTGCCATTAGCCACCCTGCATTTTGCTGAAGGAACATCATTCAACAGCACACAGGGGTGGGTGATCTCATTGAATGGGGCTATGGGTGGATAAGGGAAGTACATGGGGTGAGATCAGAGATAATGGGGATGTGAGGTGGGAGGAGGGAAACATAGAAAATAGGTGCAGGAGTAGGCCATTCGGCCCTTCGAGCCTGCACCGCCATTCAATAAGATCATGGCTGATCATCCAACTCAGTATCGTGTACCTGCCTTCTCTCCACACCCCCTGATCCCTTTAGCCACAAGGGCCACATCTAACTTCCTCTTAAATATAGCCAATGAACTGGCCTCAACTACCTTCCGTGGCAGATAATTCCAGAGATTCACCACTCTCTGTGTGAAAAATGTTTTCCTCATCTCGGTCCTAAAAGATTTCCCCCTTATCCTTAAACTGAGACCCCTTGTTCTGGACTTCCCCAACAACGGGAACAATCTTCCTGCATCTAGCCTGTCCAACCCCTCAAGAATTTTGTAAGTTTCTATAAGATCCCCCTTCAATCTTCTAAATTCTAGCAAGTACAAGCCAAGTCTATCCAGTCTTTCTTCATATGAAAGTCCTGACATCCCAGGAATAGGTCTGGTGAACCTTCTCTGTACTCCCTCTATGGCAAGAATGTCTTTCCTCAGATTAGGAGACCAAAACTGTACGCAATACTCCAGGTGTGGTCTCACCAAGACCCTGTACAACTGCAGTAGAACCTCCCTGCTCCTATACTCAAATCCTTTTGAATGTACAGAGTGCAGAGTTGTAGGCTGATTGAAAGGAGGAGCCAGTGGAAATTGCTAGAGAGAGGGAGGAGTGCAGTAGATGGCAGGGATTGAATTCAGGGGGCTGGTGGGTGGTCATGCAGGGGTATAAACGTAAGGAGGTTGTGGATATTAAGGTCACTTGCGCCCAAGACCATATGTGTGTATGCATATGCTGAGAGGCCCTCACATGTATATCTGCATTGTCTCCAGTCTACTTGGATTTTTTGCCCCAGATGAAGGCCTCATTCTGCCCAATCCACACGTTGTGCACATTGGGTGTTTGAAATGAGTTTCCTCCCCTCCTTTTAGATCAGATACCCTGTCCAGGAATGGGCTAAATATACATCTATATTACTAAAAGTCTAATCTTGACCGCTTTTGGCTCGCTGTGCTGCGATTTCTGAGAGAACGCCGCCACCTACGGCCGTCATTTTTGGCCACCTCGCTCAGAGCCCCCCGCCGCCTTCCAGGACCGGAGGATTTTTCCCATCGATGAAAAATCAGTGAGATTTTAATGTTTTTTTTTAATTTGCCATTCTCTCTGCTGACCCCTGCTGGTGGGATAGGGGAGGGACTATAAAACCCGGAAGTGGTGTGCCTCACTCAGTCTCTGCAAGATGGAGGAAGCCAGAGGGTCACGTCTCTCTGAGCTCTGAATAACACTGAGCACATGTCTACTCAACTGTGAGTCCCCTTAATGTGGTTTAAAAAGGAAAATATGGTTGGTTTGAAGTTAAAAGGCACTACTGCAAATGGTGGTTTGGGTGCTTTGGCTTGAAGTTAAAAGGCACTACTGCAAATGGTGGTTTGGGTGCTTTGGCTTGAGGTTAAAAGGCACTGCTGCAAATGGTGGTTTGACGGCTTTGGGTTGAAGTTAAAAGTTAAAAAGGCACTACTGCAAATGGTGGTTTGGGTGCTTTGGGTAACTTCCTGTTTGCACTGTATATTGATTTTAGATAAAACACTACCACTTACGGCTGTGATTTTTGGCCGTCTTACTCAGTCCCCCTCCGCTCAGCAAGTGCAGAGGATTCTTCCCATCAATTAAAAATAAAAATGTTATTAGTCTTTAAAAAACGTTGAGAATCGCTCTCCTGTCAATCACGCCATGAAGGCCACACCTTTTCCGGTGGGATGGGGAGGGATTATAAAACCCGGAAGTGTGGGCGTGGCTCAGTCTCTGCATGATGGGGGAGGAAGAGTTCACGACTCTGAATCAACTGAACCCACTGAATGCCTATTGAACTGTGAGTGTGGTGTTTTGTGTGGTTTTATGGTGGTTTTTATGGTGGTTTCACCCTGCATGGAATAGTATGAAACTGCATTTGAATTTGGTGGCCTTGCACCCTCCTTGAAATGGTATGAAACTGCACTTGAATTTTGTGGCAAACTGATCGAAGAGGTAAGAAACTGCACTTGAATTTGGTGGCATTGCACCCTGCTTGAAATGGTAAGAAAATGGATTTGAATTTGGTGGCCTTGCACTCTGCTTGAAATGGAATTGCAAGGAATAGCCATGAGTCAACTGCCAGCCCACCAGCCGTGAGTGAGCTGCCAGCACATCAGGTTTGAGGGACTGAGCTGCCACCTCAAGAATCCATTTGGCCCACAATGTCCATACGAGCCCTCTGGAGACCAGTAGTCCTTGCAGCCAACAACACCCATACCAGTATATATAGTTTCAAAACTTTTAAGATTTTTTTTCTCTTATCATCCCTCTGTAGTAAAGATAAAATGGTTAATTTCCATTGCAAATTAGCATTAGTGATATAAGCATACATTACTGCTGTAAGGCAAGAGAATTATTTAAAAAGAACCATCAGATTTCCTTGGGTGAATCGTTAAGTTGTGCAGCTACAGACCTTCAGCTGCTCTCACAGTGACATTTGTTTATGTGGTAGAACAGCAGAGTTCTACTTATAGTTCTGTGCCTTGAAAAACAACATTAATTTACACAGTCTCAAAGACTGTCTGGGAAAGTAATGGAGTTTTGAAGATCATTGGATCTGTTTTTAGTTTGCTAGATGTGATATTGATGCACTGCTGTGAAGAAAATATAAAAGCTATTTTGAAGCACCTGCCCACTCTGCATGCATAAAGAACGAGCTCTTATCACAAATAAACCTAATTAAACACACTCAGACCTCCTAGCTGACTTTGTACTTTTGTATATGCAAAAATGCAAATCCTCACAGTTAATGAGGCTAAATTTGCTCCTTTTATTAGTAAATTAAAAATATACTCTTTTTTTCTATAGCTTCATTAACAAAGGCATCTCTATTTTTGGATGTTGCTGTTAGATGCTTTAACTTGTCAGTGCCCATAATGTAAAACTACCAGAAAATCCTTTGAAATTACTTGAAAGAAAGACATGACCTATGTTATGATTTTTACAACCTCTGTGATTTGAAACATTTTTTGCAATAACTGCTTTTTCTCCTTAAAATATATAATATTTCATTCTAATTCAGAGGTTGAAGGGAAACTTGCAGGAAGAATACAAAATGATGAGAGGCATAGAAAGGGTAGACAATCAGAACCTTTTTCCCAGGGTGGAAATGTCCAACACTAGAGGTCAGAGGTATAAGGTGAGAAGTGGAATGGAGATGAGCAGGCAAGGTTTTACATGGGGGCCTGGAACACATTGCCAGCGGTGGTGTTGAAGACAGATCTGAGAGTGGCATTTAAGTGGCTTTTAGACAGACATCCTCCTTCTTAAGCATAAGCCCACAAACTAAATAAAAGTATATAAAACTAAAGCTTACAAACATCACAATATAAGGATGTAAACATTAACTAAAAAACAACAGCTAAGATACGAAATGAGCAAGATGAATATAAGGAAAAGAAGATGTTAATCAATTAAAGTCCGTGATAAGTGTCTAAGCACAGTCTTTGTACTTGGGGTTGAGCTTACAAACCCATCCTGCACGCATACGGTGTGGGCCCTCTGACGCACTCTTTGCAGGTGACAGCACTGCAGGCGGTGATTTAACCAGAAACCGGGTGAACCTGTTGAAGCTTATATAAACTCGTTAAAGCATGTAGCGAAGAACTGCAGATTTGCCGATCTCTGCGACAAACTTATTAGAGACAGGCTTGTGTGTGGCATCATTGATGATATATTGAAAAGTGATCTTTTGCGTGATTATGATCTGACTTTGGCTAAAGCGATCAGCTCCTGTCGGGTTCAGGAAATGACGGATGCTCACACAAAGTCTTTGAGCACCACGCCGCAGTCTGCTTTCAGATTTTGACACGGCAGGATCGTATTCAGAAGGGAACGTCGATCGAATTAAGTGACATTCATTCTGGTAGGTCTGGCATAAAATTTATTAACGATTGCAGTGATTGTGGAAACTCTCATATTGCCAAGTGGGAGATATGCCCGACCTTTGGACAGATTTGTCATGGTTGCAAATGTAGAAACCATTGGTGGAGATGCTGCAGATCGCAATCCAGCAAGAACGACTACACACACTGAGCTTTCACACAATTTATCTGATGGTGCTACTGTAAACATTCCTGAGAATATGCCTTCAGTGGATGGAGTATGTCTCAAAACATATTCTGTCTGAGAACAACTTGATAAACACAGAGATCCCATGGTCATGTAAAAGATAAACAATGAGGCTGTTGTTGCAAAGATAGACACAGGTGCGAGGTGCAATGTGATGTCTCAAGATGAATTTTTGAGACTTCAGAATGCAGAGAAATTAAAAAAAAGTAACGCAACTCTTCTATCGTATGAAGGTAGCGAAGTGCTTCCTTTTGGCGTGGTGGAGTTGCAGTGCCACCTAACGGCATGATCATATAAATTATTGTTTATTCAACGCTCTATGGAGCAAATCTTTGATGGATTTCCCGGTGTGATTATCATTGATGACATTATTGTGGTGGGTAAGGACATGCAGGAGCATGATGACAATTTAAGGAAGGTGCTCGATCGTGCCAGGGAGGTACATTTGAAAGTCAACGCCCACAAGTGCAAGTTTCAACAATGTGAACTAGGTGGGACATGTTTTCAACAGCGACAGCCTCAAAGCTGATCCTGCAAAGATGGCAGCCATCACCGAGATGGCAGTGCCAACTGATGTTACCAGCCTGCAGGGGTTTCTGGGCATGTTAAACTATCTTGGCACGTTCAGTCCGAAATTTAGCCAACTCTCAGCTCCACTGCGACAACTACTCGCAAGGCCACTGCCTGGACATGGCATGAGCAGCAGCAGCGAGCTTTCGACCATCTCAGACAGCAGGTACCGTGCCATCCCACTTCTGACACCATGTACAAAGACGTATAAACACTGAGTCATTCAGCTTCATATATAAGTTCTTTATTAGCAGAACACATTGCGTAAATACACATAACTGTTGTAGGATCAAACTCCTAGATGAATCTGTAGAATAGCCGAACCGGCACACTAGATGACGTAGTGGAAACCTGAACTGGATTACGGATTGGGTGTACGACAGTAAAACCAGGCATGGATCAAATAGTGATTGACCTACAAAGTCTACTCCACCATTCAGTCAGTTTTCAATTCCGATCAGTTTTACTTGGCTTCATGTTTGGCACAGACATTGTGGGCCGAAGGGCCCATTCCTGTGCTGTACTTATGTTCTATGTTCTAAATAAAACACTTTACATTTTAATCTCTGATGTAATGTAGGAAACTCTAGACACAACACTTTTTCTCATTGCAGATGACTCAGAAAGTATACATTTTTGACTTAAACTGTTAGGACTAATTAGAATGGTAAACACTTCCATAGCCATCTTATTTCATGTTTCATTACTGACTCAGTAAAGAATCATTGGATGAGCATCAACAAAATAAATAAATAAATCTCATTCCTTGTTCCTGCAAAATAGAGTTATGCTCTGTGTGGTTGTATATGATAGACAATAGACTTTTGACAATGTGCAAGAATAGGCCATTCGGCCCTTCGAGCCAACACTGCAATTCGCTGTAATCATGGCTGATCATCCACAATCAGTCCCTGTTCCTGCCTTCTCCCCATATCTCTTGACTCCGCTATCTTTAAGAGCTCTATCTAACTCTCTTGAAAGCATCGAGAGAATCGGTCTTTCCTGCCTTCTGAGGCAGAGAATTCCAGAGATTCACAACTCGGGGTGAAAAGGTTTTTCTTAATGTCCGTTCTAAATGGCCCACCCCTTATTCTTAAACTGTGGTCCCCGGTTCTGGACTTCCCCCAACATTGGGAACATGACTCTAGTGTCCAATCCCTCATGGGCCTGTCCCACTTAGCCGATTTTGTTCGGCAACTACAGGCGACTAGTTTGGCGACACATGTTCGCCGCTGGTCGCTGGTCTCCTCGGTGGCGAGAAAATCGTAGCGTCTTTCTGGTCGCCGCTAAATTTTCAACATGTTGAACATTTTTTGACAACTGTGGGTTTGACCCCAATGAACGTAGCTTGACTTCTCTTGACTTAGGTGCTGTCATAGGTTGTCGCCAAGATGACGTAGGTTGTCGCCGTTTTTTCAGCGACCTGCTACGATTATGACAGTCGCCGGCAGTTGCCTAAAAAATTGCCAAGTGGAACAGGCCCATTAATAATCTTATATGTTTCAATAAAGTTCCCTCTCACTCCTAAATTACAGTGTTTACAAACCCAGTCGCTCCATTCTTTCAACATTTGACAGTCCAGCCATCTCAGGAATTAACCTCATGAACATATGCTGCACTCCCTCATTAGCAAGAATGTCCTTCCTCAAATTTGGAGACCAAAACTGCACACAATACTCCAGGTGTGGTCTCACCAGGGCCCTATACAACTGCAGAAGGACCTCTTTGCTCCTTTACTTAACTCCTCGTTATAAAAGCCAACATGCCATTAGCTTTCTTCACTGCATGATGTACCAGCATGCTTACTTTCAGTGACTGATGTACAAGGACACCCAGATCTCATTGTACTTTCTGTTTTCCTAACCTGACACCATTCAGATAATAATCTGCCTTCCTATTCCTGCCACCAAAGTGGATAACCTCACATCCACATTAAACTGAATCTGCCTACTCACCCAACCTGCCTGTCACCTTGCATCCTCATAGCATCCTCTTCACAGTTCACACTGCCACCCAGCTTTGTGTCATCTGCAAATTTGCTAATGTTACTTTTAATCCCTTCATTTAAATTATTAATGTATATTGTTAACAGGTACGGTCACAGCACCGAGCCTTGCGGTACCCCACTAGTCACTGCCTGCCATGCTGAAAGGGACCAGTGAATCCCTACTCTTTGCTTCCTGTCTGCCTACCTATTTTCTATCCATGTCTGTACCATACCCCCAATACCATGTGATATAATTTTTCCCACTAATCTCCTATGTGGGACCTTATCAAATGCTTTCTGAAAGTCCAGGTACACTGCATCCACTGGCTCTCCCTTTTCATTTTCCTAGTTACATCTTCAAAATATCCCAGAAGATATTCCATTATTTCCCCATCGTAAATACATGCTGACTCCGACCAATCCTGTTACTGCTCTCCAAATGGGCCTATTTAATCTTTTATAATTGACTCCAACATCTTCACCACCACTAATGTCAGGCTAAATGGTCTATAATTCCCTGTTTTCTCTCTCGCTCCTTTCTTAAAAAGTGGGATAACATCAGCTACCCTTCAATCCACAGGAACTGATCCTGAATCTATAGAACATTGGAAAATGATCACCAATGTATCCACAATTTCTAGAGCCACCTCCTTAAGTATCCTGGGATGCAGACCATCAGGCCCTGGGGATTTATCAGCCTTCAGTCCCATCAGTCTACCCAACACCATTTCCCACCTAATTTGAATTTCCTTCATTTCCTCCATCACCTTAGGTCCTTTGGCCACTAGTACATCTGGGAAATTATTTGTGACTTCCTTAGTGAAGACAGATACAAAATACCTGTTCAACTTGTCTGCCATTTCCTTGTTCCACAGAATAAATTCACCTGTTTCTGTCTTCAAGGGACCCACATTTGTCTAAACTATTTTTTTCCTCTTCACATTCCCAAAGAAGCTTTTACTATCCTCCTTTATATTCTTGGCTAGCTTACCGTCATACTTCATCTTTTTCCCCATATTGCCTTTTTAGTTATCTTCTGTTGCTATTTAAAAGTTTCCCAATCGTCTGGCTTCCTGCTCATCGTTGCTATGTAATATTTCTTTTTTATTTTTATACTGCCTTGACTTCCCTTGTCAGCCACGGTCAGCTCTTACTGCCCTTAGAATCTTTCTTCCCCTTTGGAATGAACAAATCCAGCAACTTCTGTATTATTCCCAGAAATACCTTCCATTGCTGTTCCACTGTCATCCCTGCTAGGATATCTTTCCAGTCAACTTTGGCCAGCTCCTCCCTCATGCTTCCATAGTCCCTTTGTTCAACTGTAATACTGACACCACCAATTTTCCCTTCTCCCTCTCGTATTGTAGATTTAAACATCATATTATGGTCACTAGCTCCTTATGGCTCCTTTACCTTGAGCTCTGTTATCAAACCCATTTCATTACACAACACTAAATCCAGAATTGCCTTCTCCCAGGTAGGCTCCAGTACAAGCTGCTCTAAGAATCCATCTCAGAGGCACTCCACAAACTCCCTTTCTTGGGGTCTAGTACCAACCTGATTTTCCCAATGTACCTGCATGTTGAAATCTCCCATAACCATCGTAGCATTACCTTTGCCACATGCCAATTTTAACTCTTGATTCAACTTGCACCCTATATCCACGCTACTGTTTGAGGGCCTGTAGATAACTTCCATTGGGGTCTTTTTACCCGTACAATTCCTCAGTTCTATCCATACTGACTCTACATCTTCTGATCCTATGTCACACCTTGCAAGGGACTGAATTTCTTTCATTACCATCAGAGCTACCCACCCCCTCTGCCCACCTGTCTGTCTTTTCAATTGGATGTATATCCCTGCCTATTCAGTTCCCATCCCTGGCCCTCGCAGCCATGTCTCTGTAATTTCCACAACATAAAACTTGCCAATCTCTAACTGAGCCTCAAACTCATCCACTTTATTTCTTATACTCCGCGCATTCATATACAACACTTTAACTTCGGTATTCACCTCCCCTCTCACACCGGTCTCTATTGCCCCTGACCTTACTCACTTATCCCTTGTCAAACTTTCCTTCCTATTAATTCTGGAGTATTTTGTAACTTTTCCTGTACTCACTTCCCCTTTAACTCCATCTGTATACTCCCAATTTGTCAACCCCTCCCCCCTGCTATTTAGTTTAAACCCACCCGTGTTGCGCTAGCAAACCTGCCTGCCAGAACATTGGCCTCCCTCCAGTTAAGGTGTAACCCGTCCCTTTAGTGCAGGTTCTATGTTTCTATGTTTCTAGGTCAGCTCTACTTCAGAAGAGATCACAGTGGCTAAAAATCTAAATGATCAATTATACTTTACGTGGTACAGGGTGGAAAATTATTTATTTAGTTTTTTTTTAACCAGAATCTTTAAAAGAAAATGAATAGAATTTTGCATGGGAAATTTTTAAGACTGCCAGTAACTCAATCATCTATTCAAAGCATTTAGTCTTTGAAAATGTACAAAAGCTGGCATGAAATTTTAATCATCATCCTCCATGGAAGTAACACATCAATAAATGGTTACTGTAAAATTCAGAAAGAGGATAATTATGTAAGTTACCATCAACATTAGTTTGTGTGACATTTTCTAATATATGAAATATTTTCTGTTAAGTTGGTGTAAACTTGAGGCTTATAGTTTTCACTTGCATTGTTTAAATTACCGAAACGTGCTGAATATATGATGAAGTATTATGATTACCCATAAACAATACCATTTTTTATCAATGATTTGTGGATCACCTCATCGAAAGCTGTTCCATTCCTTGATCCGAGTGGATAATATGGAATTGATGAAGAGACTTTTGTTCCAAGAACCCTTATCAATTTGTGTTAACGAAAGACAGTAAATGCTATGCTTATGTAAGAAAAATAAATGACTACCGTAACCCAGGAGCCCAGTTTGATATTGGAAATCGACAAAACTGTGCGGCTCCACTCAGGAGACTGAATTGATGCTATAATGTATTTGTTGCTATGGGTGAAATAGAAATAAGAGGAAAAAATAGCTTTGGGCAAAGAAGAGATAAAAATAGTAGACAATAAACAAAAGTTTCAGTAAACTTCCTTAACATTCTAAATTGCCCGAAAATAACATGCTATTCACTTTTTAAAATTATTATTTTCTATGAAATTCTAATATATTTAGAGAAACAAGAGTAGCCCATTAATCTGACCTAGCTCAGGGATGTTTTTGGAAAGTATATACCAGATTTCCAAGACGTGTGACATGCCTTCTGGACATTACCCCTCAATGATCTTGCTCTAGTTTGATGCTACCTCTACTGTTCCAAATGGGTTATAAAGTGATGCAGCTAGTAGATTTACAGCCTCAGTATTCATTCAACCTTGACCTTAAGGTGCTGTTTGCATGTTCTCCCTGTGACGCCTGGCTTTCCTCTGGGTGCTCCAGTTTTCTGTCACATCCCAAAGACATGCGGGTTGGTAGAATAATTGGCCAATGTAAATTGCTGCCGGTGTGCAGGTTTTGATGATAGAATCTGATGGAGGAGGTAAAGGACCATTGGACCATTGGGATGTGGGGAGAACGTAAAGTGGGATTAGCGAAGGATTCATGTAAATGAGCGGTTATGGTTAGCACGGCCTCGGTGGGCCTAAAAGCTTTGTATGACTTTAAGAAGTAGTTATTTTCTAGCTACCTTTTCAAATATTTTAGTTTCCTTAAAACAGTTTGATCAATTGCTGATATTCTTAATTCATGGGTATACTAATCTTGTTGGCATTTTTGCAATTTAGAAAATTATCTAAAATGTCTGTTTTAGGTCAAAAGGGGATGGCATTGAGCTTCCCCATGTTAAACTCCACCTACGATGTTTCTTTCCACCCTTTATAATCAGTCGCTGTTGGATTTCTGCTTCATTTACATGATCTACGGTGCAAACAACATCGTTTTATTCGTGAACTTAGATGTGCAAATGATTCTAAGTAAGTTAAAAGCTGAGGCCCTGGAGCTGATTCCTAGGGGAAGTTACCAGAGACATCCTGTTAATGTGAATGCAAGCTCATTATCCTAACTCTGCATCTCATGCCTTCTAAATTTTCTTTTGAAGTCAGTAGGTGACATTCAATGCATCCACTTTCACTTTTGTCATAATTCTCTTGTAAAAAAAACCCAATTGAATGTCTTCTGCAGGGATAGGTAAATACCAACAAATAACTATATACTACATAATTTACTTTGTTAAATTTCAGGCAAGTTCATTGTACATCAACTTACTCCTGTGTAGGAAGGAACTGCAGATGCTGGTTTACACTGAAGATAGACACGGAATGCGGGAGTAACTCAGCGGGGCAGGATAGAAGGGATGGGTGACTTTTTGGATCAAGACCCTTCTTCAGACTTATTGTTCCATGCTGGCTTAAACTGGCAACAGATTTCAGCAAGTTTCCCACCCCTCTTGTTGGATCAATAGACGTAACTTTTTCAAGATCTCAGTCCTATCCTTAAATAATGGAATAGTTGTAATGTCAATTTCTTAACTTTTCAATGTCCAATCTTTTAATTGCCATTACTACTCGGGGATGTTGAAGAGATATAACTTACGCACTAGCTGATAGTAAGAACAAATCTCCCAGTTGTTGTTTCTTGATTAATTGGTCTTTTATTGAAGAACAAAACAAAGAAATGATTCACATTCAGTATTTCTTATACCAGTACAAATTGTAACTTTTCATTCTTACTAACTGTTTCATCCGTGTCGTGTCATATAGAGTCGTGTGAGAGTGGTAAAAACTGTTGTCTCAACCATCCCTCGAGGCTAAACTGAATCCTAATCTCTGTGGCTACGCCGGCCTCCTCAGATGTAGACACACACATCTACGTATAGAATCCCACCCACAAGCATACCAAAAAAGATAAAACTAGAAATATCTAAACATGGCTATAATATACTAACAGTAACTAACTTAAGCATAAATGGCTCCTACAATAGTATTAATCAATTCTTGGCAGCAATTCAAAAATTTAGAAAGTTTTGGCATGTCCAACTCTTCATCCAGTTCTTTTAAAACCCTGTTTGGAAACTATAGCATCCTGAAAGTTTGGCTATTTTCACACTTCTTTGATTTTTGATGTTTTATTTGTATTTAATCTAATTAGGGCCTTGAATCGATTTTTTTCTTATACTTTTTTCTGTGATATTGGAACAGTCATAGAACATATACCTCATTGGCACTCAATGTCTGTCGAACATGATACCAAGATCATCACTTATCTACCTCCATGTAACCCATGCCCTCCACTCCCTGCAAATCCACATGCTCATCCAAAAATCTGAAATGACATTAACCCGTCTGCTTTAACTACAATCCCCAGCAGTGCATTCCAGGCATGTGTAAAACAACTTGTCCCTCACATCTCCTTCAAAGTTTTGCCCCTCTCACCTTAAAGCTATGTATTGCTATCCACAATCTGTAAACTAGCTTTTTGGTGAACCTGCTGTTCCAAGATTTTCACTTAACAACAGAGATAGGTTACGTTGTAAAGAGCCCACATTACTCTTACTTAGGCCATATTAATGGTTTTGCAAAATATCTAATGTTGCATTAACATGCCACACAGTCTTCTTTGTGTTTATTTTAACTTCCCCTACCCATGTTTTCTGTCAGATGGTGAGTAGAAATTGAGTGCAAAGTGCCAGAGTATGTGAAGAATAAAGCAATGCATGTTTTGATCTGTCTTTTGTTGTTATAAGAGATTTTTAGGCAAATGGATGAGAGTGCAATGCTGAACACTTATTATTGTTTTATACATTGGGACAATGAAGGAAATTGTTTTATACATTGGGACAAACTACAGAGGCGATAACAAAGTAAACATCAGACAGAAGGAAAATTATGAGCCATGGATACAATCTACAAATGTGGAGACCTAACTAATTTGTACCACCCACCACTGGCTCTCAGCACCTTCCACATGTCTCAACGATGTACAGTATTCTGAGACTGTTACATGGCAGGAAGAATAAGTTGTTAAAATGAAACATTAACTTGAGATACCATCCCCTTGTTCAAGTGGACAGAGACAGTTTGACTTTTCTAACGGCACCATTAAAGAAGAATCATGCATTTCTCCTATGTCCAGGCCAATGATGAAATTTAGCAAAAATGGTTGAGCTGATCATTTGGACACTGTACAGACACAAATGCTGGAGCAACTCAGTGGGACAGGCAGCATCTCTACACCTGAAATATTCTGTAAATTAGGTTTTGTGTTTGAGCACTGTGACATTAACTGATAGGTTTTGAATGAAATATTTAGGGTACAGGAAAGGTTCTCTATAAATTCAAGATTTTCTCCACCTTAGTGCTTGTTGTGTCAAAATAACAATATTATTGCTGTGGGTATTGATGATGTTGTTTGGTGGACTGTGTGGGGTGGGAGGACCCGTTGCTCCTCCCGTGCATCAGGTGGCGCTGCACAGGCCTAAGGGAGATGTTTGTATATAGTTTATCCTGTCTGTAGTGTGTGAGTGTGCAATCAGATTCTGTGTGTGCAGCCATTTTGAGTTGTCTTGCTACCAACATTGGGTAAAGCATTAGACATCTGTTGTAAATTGAAGACTTTCAATTTTTATGCAGACCTAGAAAAAGAACACGAAAGTGGTGTCAGGAGTGGGATTCAGATTGTGTCCAAATACCCAGATAAGAGTATATTTTTGGTTTAAAAAACAAAACAAAAATCAAACTAACATGTCTCGGCAATTCGATTGTTTTGATCCCCAGCGAGAAAGGTGGTCGTGTATTTAATGCGAGCTGAGTTTAATTTGAAAGTATGGCAATTATGACTAACCAGAGGAAGAAGGCTCTCTTGTGTTCATCAATGTCTCCAGAAACTTTTGCACTGCTTCAAAATTTACTTACAAAAGAAGTAACTGAAGCCTCATATGCTGAAATCACAACGGCAAAGAAAGGTGAAATTTCCTAGCAGCTCGCCTCGATTTCTACTGGACGGTGCAACAGGAAGGGCAATCGATTGCCGAATTTCTTTCCGAACTTCGCACCGAAAAGTGCCAAGACAATGCGTTGCGGGATGGACTGGCCATGGGCTGCAGGCATGCAGTCATCCAGCAGGCGATTCTCAAGGAATTGGACTCCTCATTAAAGAATGTGCTGCAGTGTGCTAAGGTGGCCGAGCTGCTAAGTAAAGAACTGCACAAAATGGCCAGCGAAACAGCGTTGAAGCTCCCTCAGGAGGTGCATACATTTCGTCAGACTCATCCGCAATGCCAGAAACCAAATGATCGACCCAGAGCAAATCTGGAGAAGGTGGGACAGTTTCAGAAGAGCCGTCCCCTGGGGGGAGGATCAAAACCCTGCTACTGGTGCGGCTCGACTGCTCATCATCAACGTGAGTGCCCGTATATCAAGTCTGTTCGTGCCTGTTACCGAAAAGGTCATCTCCAGACTGTGTGTCAATCCGTAGGAAAGCTGAGAAAGGGCAAGAAAGCACTAAACACAGTCGACCAAATCACGGAGACCATTACTATTGAAGTGCTCGGTGTGTCTACGGTCACCGACAAGACGAGGAATTCACTGCGGGTCTCAAACATCGATCTACAGTTCCAGGTGGAAACTGGTGCGGCTGTGTCGCTAGTGGGTCAGGACATCTGGGAGAGGATCGGATCGGCAAAACTGAAACCGGCCAACATCCGCCTTTTCAGAAACGGCTGACAGCCCATTCCCATGAAAGGCAACTGTCACCCGTTTCCTGTAATGGTATGACACAGATGTTGCCGCTGATTGTCGTTGGTAAAGAAGGTACATCCCTGTGCGCCATTGACTGGATCCATGCTTTCAAGCTTGACATGAACGCCTTGATATATGATGGATCAACTATGGCATTGTCATCTACCACAGATTGCAACATGGTCAGCAAGTGCGTGAACAACCTGCGAAAACAGGACGTCGAATGGCACTGGTCCAAAGAGTGTGACCATGCATTCACTAGGTTGAAGGAGATGCTCGCCCAGAAGATGCGTTTGGTCCACTATGACCCATCGAAGCCGATCTCGCTGGCCACCGATGCATCGCCATCTGGTCTTGGAGCAGTAATCTCACAAACGGCGCCGAACGGCAAGGAAGAACCAATTGCGTTTGCATCCAATACGCTGCCGACTGCCGAGAGAAACTACAGCCAAGTGGAGAAAGAACAGCATACAGATAAAGCAAATACTGATATCTCTTCAAAAGAGAACACCGAGGAAAACTCTTGATTCTGAGCCTTTAGCAAGAGTTGTGAAATGCAAAAAAGGCTAGAAAAAAAGTGAAGCGAGGTCCTGCCAAATGGAAACGTTCAAACTGGAGAGAGGGAATGTGATGTTTGGTGGAGTGTGTGGGGTGTGAGGACCCGTTGTTCCCCCCGTGCAGCAGGTGGCGCTGCACAGGACAAAGGGAGATGTTTGTATATAGTTTATCTTGTCTGTAGTGTGTGTGTGTGTGTGCGCGTGCGTCCTACAGTGCCTACAGTGTTTACTGCTTTTTAATCACTTATAAACAACTATAGCTGCCCTCTATAATAACATTGCAATCAATTGCACTTGCTGCCAGTACTCAGTGTCCTGGGATTTGCAACAATGTAGCGGGCAGGGCTACAATCCCATTGTGACATCATGGTAGGAAGAAAAAGCTGTTAAAATGAAACATTAACTTGAGACACCATCCCCTTGTTCAAGTGGACAGTGACAGAGTTAGACTTCTCTAACTGCACCATTAAAGAAAAATCATGCATTTCTCCTATGTCCAAGCCAATAACTAAATTTAGCAAAAATGGATGAGCTGATCATGGGTGAGCTCCAGCTCAAAATGCTGGAGCAACTCAGTGGGACAGGCAGCATCTCTACACCTGGAATCTTCTGTAAGTTAGGTTTCGTGTTTGAGCACTGTGACATTAACTGATATATTTTGAATTATATATTTAGGGTACAGGAAAGGTTCTCTATAAATTCAAGATTTTCTCCACCTTGGTGCTTGTTGTGTCAAAATAACAATATTACTGCAGTGGGCATTGATGGCCTAGGAAACGAACCTATTTTCTATTGTGGTACCTGGTAGGATTGAGTTTATATCAATACTTGCACCCAAAGGTAAACTTCCATTTCAATAATGATAATCACACTTCAGTAGTGAATTTATGCTGTTCTACATCCACACCACTAGCCCTGTAGCTTGTCCCAGTGCACCACTGTCCTATTGGAAATGTATAATAAGCACTTTACCTACAGTGTCCTACTGCTTTCTAATTACTTATAAACAACTATCGCTGCCTCTATAGTCATAATTGTAAGTGAAACACTTTGTCATTTTTGAGAGGTGTGTTAATATATTGCAAACATAAAGTCTTTATTTTATCCCCCCTGGTGAACAATTATAATTAGAGTTTTATTCAAATGGGTAACTATAGCAATGCTAAAATCCTGTCACAGGGCCCTGTCATAGGTTTAACAGTTTAGCTGGATAACGTTGCGAAATTCAAATGCTATGTGAGTTTTTGGGAATGCAACATGATCGAATTTTTTTCATGAAATATTCAAAAGTAATGGATGAAAGTAGTTTTATTAATTCCGTTCTCAAATAATCGGTGCTTAAGTGGATAGAACTTCATGCTGTGGTGTAAGTTGAAATAATTTATATCATATTTTTTTCCCTTTAGATGATGTACAGATGTCCCCAACAATGGAACAGGTTTAACACATCAAAATAATTTAATAAATGTCATTTAAAAGAAACTGAAAAGAGAAACTAGCTTTTCATTGACCCGCTGAGTTACTCCAGCATTTTGTGTCTATAGAGTTGGTTGTTAAACTAAGGAAGGGAGATGTGAACACAATCCTGTTCTCATCAGTGGAGCTGCTGTAGAGATGTAGAGAACAGCTTTACGTTCCTGGGCGTCCATATCATCAGCTGGTCCCTTCACACCGATGAACTGATATGAAAGATATTTACTTTATTAGGCCTCCGAACATGTTCGGCATGTCCACGAGAAATATCTCAAACTTTTCCAGATGTGCTATAGAAAGTAATGCAACAGGATGCATGTCAGCCTGGAACGGTAACTGCTTTGCTCGTGACCACCTGAACCTGTGTAGAGTGCTGAACACGGGCCAGTCCGTCACAGGCTCGTCACTTCCATCCATCCAATCCATCATCAAGATACATTGCATTAGGAAGGCTGGAGTTATCAAGGATGCCTACCACCCTTTGCTGTCCTTTACTGTCTAAAGGAAGATACAGGAGCTTGAAAGCTTGGACATCCACATTTCAGAGCAGCTTATTCGCCACTCCCATCCATCTCCTGATCACATTCTTCCCAGACCATTCTCAGAGCTGCTGCCACAGACCATTATGCCTAATAATGCCCCTGTCCCACTTAAGAAACCTGAACGGAAACCTCTGGAGACTTTACGCCCCACCCAAGGTTTCCGTGTGGTTCCCGGAGGTTGCAGGTGGTTGCCGGAGTTGCAGGTAGTGGAAGCAGGTAGGGAGACTGACAAAAACCTCCGGGAACCGCACGGAAACCTTGGGTGGGGTGCAAAGTCTCCAGAGGTTTACGTTCAGGTTTCCTAAGTGGGACAGGGGCATAACCCTACCTCATGTGGTAATTATTGTACTTTAATATTCTTTAGCTCTACTTGGATTTTACATGACAATCTTTGCACCATTCTGACCTTTGCATTAGTTGTTGTATTTATTGTTGTATTTCTCATACAGCTACATGTGAACAAGGTATTTCATTGCAGCCTGGTGTACAGTATATGACAATAGACTAATCTGAGCATCTGAGACTCCATTTCACGATGTTCCATGTAGCTAGGTTTAGATCTCCTGCTGATTTGGAACCAACATTTAAATGTTGCTATGGTGATGTGGTGTCATTTGCAAGTTGCTATTTAACAGCACTTTTTTTTCCATTATATGTATTTTTTAGTTACATTTGCTTTCATGTGTTTGTTACCAGAAAGGCTCCTCACTGATAAAGATGCATTTCAGAATTAATCCTAAGCAATTTGTCCTTATTGATTAACACTTTACAATGAGTTCAGTTTAATCCATATATTTCCTTATTTCGATGGACGATTACACAACATATTGTGTTGCATTGAAATAACAGCAAAGTACTAATTATAATTAGTTAGCACCTGTGGGGAGAGAACAGCGTTTAACATGTCTGGTCGTTATACTTTACTTTAGAGATACAGCTCAGAAACAGGCCCTTTGGCCCACCATCCTACACACCAGGGGCATTTAACCTACAAACCTGTATGTCTTTGGAGTGTGAGAAGAAACCGGAGCACCCGGAGAAAATCCACACAGCCACAGGGGAAATGTAAAATGTCCGTACAGACAGCAACAGTAGTCAGGATCAAACCCGGATCTCTGGCACTGTAAAGCTACAACTCTACCGCTGCATCACTGTGGTCAATGACCTTTCATCATAAATAGTGATGCTTTTTAATGTGAGTTGCATGAGTTGCCATAAACAGTACTGCCTGCTGGACATTTTGCAGAGGAGGTGGATGACCAGTAACTGACCTGATGACATTGCCATTTTTTTTGTGAATGGATCACTTCACTCCTCTACGAAAGCGCATTGGAAAACCTTGGAATACACTAACTCCAGTGCGACAAAGTGTGTGGGCGGCGCGACCGGTGTCGCAGCGGCCTCTGCAGTCTGTCTGTTCTTTTGTTTTTTTTGTCTTGTTGAGGGTTTAGTTTGTTGCGGCTTAGCGGTTTTTTTTAAAAATGTGTATGGGTGGGTGGGGGGTGGGTGGGGGAAACTTTTAATCTCTTCCTTGCATGGAGACCCGACCTTTTCCCTGTCGGGTCTCCGTTGCCGTTGGGGCCTAGCGCCGTGGAGCGGCCTCCACCGGAACGACCTGGAGGCTCAAGTCACGGAGCCTGTGGAGCTGGGGAGCTGGGGAGCTGCTGTGGAGCTGCTGCGGACTTACCTCCGTGGAGCTGGCCGGCTTCGGGGCGTGGAGAGCGGCGGTGGCGCGTTGCTGCGGCCCGGCTCCAGGTGGATGGAACATCGGGAGCTCGCGGATCCCCGGGGGGAGGCTGCTTTGCGGGGCACCGGCAGCGGCGACTTCTCCCGCCCGAATTGCGGGGTTGAGAGTGACCTGGAGGGGGGCCCTACAATGCCCGGCGCGGCCTTAATTTGCCGCGGACTAGCGCCCGCCGGGAGCTTTGACCTCGACTTCGGGAGGGAAATGGAATGCAGGGGAGAGACAAGAACTTTGTCTTCCATCACAGTGAGGAGGAGAGCCACTGTGATGGATGTTTATGTGAATAGTGTTGGTGTGTGTTTTGGTTCTTTTATTGTATGGCTGCAGAAACTAAATTTCGTTTGAACCTCATGTGAGGTTCAAATGACAAATAAAGGTAATTGTATTGTATTGTATTGTGCTGTACTGTTCGTCAGTCTCCCAGGTTCAAAGCATTTGGCAGCATCAGCTTCAGTCGTGATGCATATACTCTCCTCCCTCTGGATTTAACAATGCAGGTTAATGTAAAAAGACACTCACATTATATGCTCCCTGCTGAGATATGCAGCTGCTTAACAATGGCTGTCAAGGCAAAGTTGGCATGCTGCTCATATCTGAGGCAATGGGAAATGCACATCACAAACCCCATTCCCAATTTCAAAGGATATTGTATTTAAGACCCTTAATCGGTCAAAGCCTTTAGGGTCACGTAGATAATTACATTTCGAACTTTGGTTCCAGAGGTTAACAAGCATTGTGCCGATTGTATATTATAGATACTGAGAGATTTTTTAAAATTCAAGAGAACATAGAGCATAGAAAAAACACAGCAAAGGAACAGACCCTTCAGCGCACAATGTCTGTACCAAACATAATTCTCCCCGTCCCGACCCGACCCGACCCCCTAGGAAACTGAAGGGAGCGACAAACAACTGCCATGGATACAGGTAATGTCATAAACAAGAAAGGCAGATGCTGGTTGACAAAAAGTGAACACACAGTGTTGGAGTAACACAAAGATGCAGCAGAATTTTGGAAACGTCATCCCATCACCCATTCCTTCTATCCAGTGATGCTGCCTGTCCCGCTGAGTGCCCACCATAGACTCACGAGTCACTACGGTAAATTCATGGGCTACTTACGTTCTTACAACGACTGTAAAAGTTAAAAATGTTTACTTCAAGAGTAAATTTGACTCGTGGAAATCTTTCATCATGTTGAAAGATTTTCACGAGTTAACAAGTTTCCCGAGTACCCGCCATTATGGGAGGAGCCATCTTGGGGAACGGCTGCTAACCAGCAACCGTCCAATTCGCTTTTTTTTAAGGTTTTTAGTAAGTCGTGTGTTTCGGCCGTTGGATAAAATTCACTTTTTAATGTGGGGGGTAGGGGGCAATTTTATTTCTAGGTCCCTACCTGGTCGGTGAGGCAGTTTTTTCTCCGGGCTGCCCGTCGACCCGTCCTCGCGGCCTACCAGCGGGCTTGGATCGCCGTTTCCTGGCGGGGACCGCCCAGCACCTCGGCCTCGGTGGCAGCACAGCGCTGGAGCGCTATCGCGGAGCGGAGCGGGCGATGCCTTGCCTGGGCCGCCGCGCTGGATCGACGCGCTGGAGCTCAGGTGAGCTGTGACCGCCGAGTTCAACACCTCCAGGCTGCGGGTCTGCGGAGCAGAGCGGGCAATGCCGACTTCAACATCGGGAGCCTGGGAGCTCCAAACCGGCGCGGCCTTGTCGGCTTCGGAAGCGGCCGTTCCAGGTGGCCCAGCCGCTGAGAGGACTTTCCCGACAACGGGGCAAGACCACCCGGTGAGAACGGCCAGGAACATCGGGCCTCCGTAGAGGCATTTGCAGTGGCCTCAATAGGCCTGACTTTGGGTGAACTTGGGGTTGGGGACTGGACATTGTGCCTTCCCCCACAGTTGTATCCATTGTGGGGGGATGATTTTTTTTTGTCTGTACGTAATCCTGTTAGTCTTTGTCCAAGATGGATTTTAGTGAAGGGAGAGTGGACGCTGGCGCGCTTTAGCTGCCGCTGCTCTCTCTTCACATTGTGTTTTTGATTTTTTGTTTTTGAACTGAATTCTGTTTTTAATTTGTGTTTCTGTGATGTCTTTTTTATTTATATTATTCTGATTATATGTTTTTTATTCCTGTTAATCTCTGTAAGGTGTCCTTGAGATGTCTGAAAGGCGCCCAAAAATAAAATTTATTATTATTATTATTATTAGCGTTGCGAGTTCCGACGTTCCCGCTACGTTAATTCTACGTGATTACCACGAGTTTGATTTGTTCTAAACTCGGGATCACTCATGGGTGGACCGTGAGACAAGGGTTTTATTCTGTTTCCTTGATGCCAGCGTTGACACTTTCTTGGAATCAATTCAAAATCAGATCTTTTTTACAGGCTTCTGAATAATTGGTTTTATACATATCTTCCCCAAAAAAAAGGGACACTATTTGACTTCTAATGTTGAACCCTTATGGGCCTGTCCCACTTAGGCGGATTTTCAGGCGACTGTCAAATTGCCGGCAGTCTCGTGAAAAACTTTCGACTGGAAAGGCGATTGTCAGAGTGGCACACACACACACACACACACACACACACACACACACACACACACACACACACACACACACACACACACACACACACACACACACACACACACACACACAACACACACACACACACACACACACACACACTTTGGTGCCACACACACACACACACACACACACACACCCGGTGAGACACCACCTTCCTTCACCAGCCTGTTAGTGTAGGTGGGGAAGTTGGGGTTGGCAAGCGGGGGGGGAGCGCTGTCTGAGTGAAATTCACACGGTGCACAAGCTGAATTCAAGTGTGTGATACATACACATACCGCGATGAAAGGCGCCCAAAAATAAAATTTATTATTATTATTATTATTAGCTTTACTAGTTCCGAGGTGATTACCACGAGTTTGATTTGTTCTAAACACGGGATCACTGACATGGTTTTTGTGTTGGGTTCGACCGGACCAAGGGGTTGCTGCTGTAATTAAGACGGCTAAAGCACAGTGTACAGTAAGTACTTTAAAAGGGGAGGGGGAGATGGGGGGGGGGGGGTTTTCAGAAGGGGTGGAGCCAACTTTTAAGAAGCTAGAGATACATGGCTGTGAAGCTCGGCAGACATTTAAAATTACCGGTCGGTTATCCTTGGTTGTGAAAACTACTCCTTACGTTTTTTTTTCCAATGAGCCAATGAAATTCACCGGTCAGCACCGGCTACAACCTACGTCAACCTTCGACCTCCTGGCAACCCACTAAGACCTCCTGACGACCCAGCTACGGCACGCGAATTCTCCCTACTCTCCATGGCGGCTTCAATCTAGTCGCTGCTAATTTTTCAAAATGTTGAAATATTTGAGGCGACTATATTGAGGCCGCGACTAGTTTCAAGAATGCGGGAACTCCTCACGACCATGAAGGCGACTCCCTGGCAACCAGCTGCGGACATGTGGCGACCACGTGGCGACTGCATAGTCTCCTGCAGTCACCTAAAAAGTCGCCTGTGGGACAGGCCCACTAGAGTGAAAAATTGGAATTGAAGAACCAATCAGCCCTGAAAGAATCGTAGCAATCTTGGAATTCCTTAAAGTTAATTTTCTTACTAAAGAGCTTTAACCTTGCCTTGGGTAGAATCAGCATCTGGAACATTCTGCCTGTCAGAACTGCCTTTATACTATCCGGAGAACAACATGTACTTACAGACACTACATGTCCTTGCTATCCTTTTCCAATTTAACTTTTTGAAAATTGCTTTGCCCTCAGCCACTGTCAACTGCTTCCACATAACCTGTCAATGCCTCCGTGCTTTATTTGAGAGTACAGTTATATTAATGCAAAGAACTATACAAATCGAGCCCATGGCTGGAATTATATTTTTTAAAGTCACAAATGCCTCTATAATAATGCATGGAACTAAATCATGCATAAAATTGATCCATTATATAAAGTCCAACTTGAAATAGAATTACATAACCAGTAAAGAAATACAGCAAAGAACCGATGACGTGGAAGACAATAGACAAGAGACAATAGACAATGTGCAGGAGTAGGCCATTCGGCCCTTCGAGCCAGCACCGCCATTCAATGTGATCATGGCTGATCATTCCCAATCAGTACCCCGTTCCTGCCTTCTCCCCATATCCCCTGACTCCGCTATTTTTAAGACATTTCAGAATTTTAGAAGACCACAGATAAATCAACACAGCTATAACTTTTTGGAATGTCAGATATCTTGCTTTTTTGGATGAGATTTTCAATTGGATTCCCATCTGTCTCCTCAGCTGGATGTGTTGGAAGAAGAGTTGAGGAGTTTGCATTGGTGTCCTGGCTAATATTTATCCTCCATCAACATTACTGAAATATTGGAGACACAAGAGACTGCTGAAGCTGCAATCTGGAGTGAAAAAAACAAGCTGGTGGAAATGCTCAATGGGTTAAGCAGCATCTGTGGAGACAAAGGAATAGTTGTCATATTGTGACCTTGTACCAAGAGTGTGGAGGGAAAATAGCCACTATAATGAAGCAAGAAGGAAGGGTGAGGCTGACTGGTGGATGACAGGTGAAGCTACATGAGTTGGGGAATGCTAGGCAGTGTTAGGAGACAGAGGTTTATGGGTGAGAGCTTAGTTTAGTTTAGTTTCAGTACAGTGTGGAAATAGGCCCTTCGGCCCATCAAGTCTATGTCAACCAGCGATCCCAATACAGTAACACTGTCCTACACACTAGGGACATTTTAAAATTGTACCAAAGCCAATTGGCTTACAAACCTGTACATCTTTGGAGTGTGGGAGGAAACCGGAGCACATCCCCTCACCAAACTTCTTCACAAAATGTAACAATAGAATCAAGAATATTTAGTTTAGAAATACATCATGGAAACAGGCCCTTCAGCCCACCGAGTCCACGCCGACCAGCGATCACCGTACACTAGTTCTATCCTAGTACCTGGGGACAATTTACAGAAACCGACTAACCTACCCATACAGACAGTACCTGTAGTCAGGAATTAACCTGGATCCATGGCGCTGTAATGCAGCAACTCTACCGCTGAGCCATTGTGCTGCTCCAAAGGAGAAAACAGATAGGGGGGAAAAAAATAATGGGTAGATGGAGTCAGGCAGGGTTTTGGGAGTAGACAGGTAGAGACTGGGACAAATGTGGAACCAGGTAAGGGTGGGAAGATAGGTAGCTGCAAACTGATGGGGAGCGGATGGGCAGTGTAGACTTGGGGAGAGAAACCTGTGAATAGGAGTGTGGGTCATGGGCAGATGGAAATGGGAACGATGAACAAAGGGAGGGAGAACCTAGGTAGATCTTCAGGAGTGGGAAAGGGATGTGTGTTACCTAAAATTAGAACATTTAGTCTTCATTCCATCGGGTTGTAGGTAACCCAAGAGGAATATGAGGTGTTGTTCTTCTAGATAGGCACAAAATGCTGGAGTAATTCAGCGGGTCAGGAAGCATCTGTGGAGAAAAGGAATAGGTGTCCTTTTGGGTTGGATGAGTACTTTGTTGTTCTTCTAGTTTACTTTTGGCCTCTCCTTGGCAGAGGAGAAGACTGAGTACAGGCAGGTTTGTGTGAGAATTGGAAGGGGAGTTAAAATGACATGTAAATGGAAACATGAGAAGGCCATTGTAAACAGAGTGCAGGTTCAGTGGCTCAGTCCACGTCTGGTCTTTCCAATGAAAGTAGCCACATCTACCCACTGCTGTTTTAATTTTTCATTAACTGTTTCCATCTGTCTCCCACAAATCTTTGTCTCTTAACCCATTTCACTTGGTTCCACCTGTCATATACAAGCTCCTGCCTCACCCCACCCTCTCACCTCTTCATACTGACTGTCTCCCCTCTACGCTCTCAGTTCTGTTTCAGGGTCACAACCCAAATGTGAACTAGCATTTTGTGCAGCAGTAGATTAACTGATATTTATCTTGCAGCCTTACTACCATTGAAAGACTTGAAAGATGTGTGTACACTTGCTAATATATTTCAAATGTATTTCACTGTTTGTTGGGATATCATAAGATTATAAAAGGTAGCATTTAACCACGTATATCTTATTGTCGAAATGCTATCGAACTCATTCTGTTTCTTAATATATAACTCTGTTGTGGTGCAAAGTTCATTATTCCATGAATCTATGTTGCTGCTTCAGGTATGGAAAAAATATATGTTTGGAAGTGAGGGCGGATTTAAATTTGTTTCTTCTCATTTAATGGTGCTGGACAGCATTTCGAATTCAGTTTCAACATTGTTTGATGTTCACCCTGGCATTGCAAGTCCAATGAATAGGCCACTGCTGATAGGAAACGGCAAACGTTCACTAATATAAACAAAACAGATGATGACACAAAACTAGCTATTCATTAAATAGATATTTGATCCCAGTTGGAATCTGTTGGAGAGTGTTGACAGTTTGCACATTTACAGCGAAAGATTCAGCTTTGATATCGGATCTGTACAGAACCAACTAGTGTCAGCCAGCAGGAGCCTTGTTGTTAACCTCCCACAAAGTTAGTGGAGATTCCTCATTCTGGCTGCTGCCCAATTAGTCCTTTGGCAAATGCAAATGCCTAGCTGTTTCCCGAGGTCAGAATCCTACTTCCACGAGTACTTTTGATTTTTTTGATCAGGCAACTTGCCAAAACATAAGGGGTAAATCTGCAATTCTCACTTCTGGCTGAATTGGCTCTTTTGGTGGCAGGATTGTTTTGTCATCTCCCTCTCTCCATAACCCCTCTCCCCCTCCCTACCTCCCTTGGCATTATTGTGAGGTGGAAGCTGCTGTGTTTTTTAAAATGGAGTTTTGTAATCCCATTGTGATTTCATTGTGGGGTGGAACACTGCTGAAGATCAGACAATATGTAAATTAGATCACATTCTGGTGTGTGGAACACTGCTGAGGCGCAGACTTTAAGTGTTTTTTTTTTTAAGTTTTAAACGTGAATAACTTGTAAAACATGGCATCAATGTACTTATTTTTTGTACATCAAAGGACAATGGTGAGTAACGTGGTGCACAAATCGTAGCACTATCATGTACCATTTTGTGCAAATATAGGTGCAAATTGACAGACTAACAAACAAGATGAGTTTTAGTAATATACTAGACTAAGCGGGACCCGTTCGTTCCCTGCCACACTGGAGGCCTGGTCCCCCAATGCAACCCATTCCCCCAACACAGTATTCCACCACTAAACCATAGCCCCCAACTGCACAGGAGCGGCATATTTCCCCACATCCCCAGCACTCTCTCCCCTTCCTCTTCACCCTCCCTCTTCTTTCCGCTCTCCTCCTCCCCACCCCAATCCCTCTCTCACCCCTCATTCCATCTCCTTTCCCCTACCCTCAGTCACTCCCACCCTCCCTCCATAACTCCTCTCCCCTCCCTACCCTCCTTCTATCCTCCCCAATCCTCAACTCCCCCTATCCCTCCTCACCTCCCCCACTGCCCTCCTCTCCCTCTAATCCTAACTCCCTACCTCCCCCACTCCTCCCTCCCCCTGCCCTCTATAATAACATTGCAATCAATTGCACTTGCTGACAGGACTCAGTGTCCTGGGATTTGCAACAATGTAGCAGGCAGGGCTACAATCCCATTGTGACATCATGGTAGGAAGAAAAAGCTGTTAAAATGAAACGTTAACTTGAGACACCATTGTTCAAGTGGACAGTGACAGAGTTAGACTTCTCTAACTGCACCATTAAAGAAGAATCATGCATTTCTCCTATGTCCAGGCCAATAATGAAACTTAGCAAAAATGGGTGAGCTGATCATGGGTGAACTCCAGCTCAAAATGCTGGAGCAACTCAGTGGGACAGGCAGCATCTCTAGAGTGAAACTGCAGATGTTGGTTTAAATCGAAGACAGACACAAAATGTTGGAGCAACTCAGCGGGACAGGCAGCATCTCTACACCTGGAATCTTCTGTAAATTAGGTTTTGTGTTTGAGCACTGTGACATTAACTGATAGATTTTGAATTAAATATTTAGGGTACAGGAAAGGTTCTCTATAAATTCAAGTATTTCTCCACCTTAGTGCTTGTTGTGTCAAAATAACAATATTACCGCTGTGGGTATTGCTGACCTAGGAAACTAACCTATTTTCTATTGTGGTGCCTGGTAGGATTGAGTTTATATCAATACGTGCACCCAAAGGTAAACTTCCATTTCAATAATGATAATCACACTTCAGTAGTGAATTTATGCTGTTCTACATCCACACCACTTGCCCTGTAGCTTGTCCCATTGCACCACTGTCCTACTGCTTTCTAATTACTTATAAACAACTATCGCTGCTTCTATAGTCATAATTGTAAGTGAAACACTTTGTCATTTTTGAGAGATGTGTTAATATATTGCAAACATAAAGTCTTTATTTTATTCCCCCTGGTGAACAATTATAATTATAGTTCCTATCAGCCCACAATGTTTATGCTGACATGATTCCTCTTGACGCTGACTGACCCGCTGAGTTACTCCAGCACTTTGCATATAACTGAGTTACTCCAGCACTTTGGTATAAACCAGCATCTGCAGTTCCTTTTTACTACGTGATGTCAGGATATACTGATCTCAATTGCCTGTACATAATCCATATCCATCTATTTCTGCACCTGTGTGCCCATCTAAAAGCCTCTTAAACGGCACTATACTATCTGCTTCTCCCACCACCCCTGGCATTGTGTTCCAGGCCCCCACTACTCTCTGTGTAAAAAGATTGCTCTGTACATCTCCATTAAACTTTCCCCCCTCTCATCCCATAGCTATGCCCCCTCGTGTTGGATATTTCAACCCAGGGAAAAAGTTGCTGATTGTTTACCCTATCTATGCCTCTCATAATTTTAGATTACTTCTGTGTTTAGACAAAAGGATCATGACCACTTGGGTAATATACTGGAAGCTTGAAATGGCCTTAGGAACTCAAAATGCAGCAGCGTAATCACCGTCTGGAAAGGAAAAATAACATGAGGGTGGGACACAAAAAGCTGGAGTAATTCAGTGGTCAGGCAGCATCTCAGGAGAAAGTGACTAAGTGATGTTTCGGGTCGAGACCCTTCTTCAGACCCGAAACATTCCTTTTCTCCAAATATACTGCCTGGCCTGCTGAGTTACTCCAGCTTTTCGATATCTGCAGTTCCTGAGAAGTAGGTTAGGCACAGGTTCAGTTGGAAGAATGGCATCAACGGTAGACCATTTACATGTTTTATTAAACTTAAAGGTATTACTTCTCCATCGACCTGTATCAACAAAAGCTCTAATCAGCACAAAGTAGATCTGCTTACCTCAAACATATTCAAAAAGTGCATTTCATCATTCTCCAGTAATTCCTGCATTATTTTTAATTGTTCAAAAGAGATGTGTTTATCAGACATAGGAAAAATCATTAATAGTATGTTTTCTATTGGGTATGTTGTGGTAACAGATCCATGTTTGGAGGATCACGTGGTAATAAAGACGGCCTCCTCTTTATGTTTTATGTTATACGTTAGCAGTGTTAATGGTGGCAACCTAGATAAATCATCAGCCCCTTCAATGTAATGTTGTGTTTGTTCTGCAGAATTGAATGTTTTCTTTGCAAGCATATTTTATACATTCAGAGCACATGGAAGAGTGGAGAAAATGATTGTGTTTTCCCCACTGCTGCAGCTTTCAATCATTGTGTCAATCTCCGTCAGCAAATCCATCTCTGAGGGCTCAGGAATATGAAGCAATTATTCTCCTCTGCAGATATGAGTAGTCTTCAAACTATTCTTCTGATGATTTAGATTCAGTGAAGGATTATTGATGACTATTTTTTCCCAATGGTCCCACATCATTGCTGAGCAGCGATAGGAAATGTTAGAATGTGTATGATTTACACAGATTACACATAATTTAGGTGAATGGAATTGTTCACTAACCCCCATTACTCCACACCCCCCCTCTCATCAGATTGGTGTGAAGATCCATATAACAACCATATAACCATATAACAATTACAGCACAGAAACAGGCCATCTCGACCCTTCTAGTCCGTGCCAAACACGTATTCTCCCCTAGTCCCATATACCTGCACTCAGAACATAACCCTCCATTCCTTTCCCGTCCATATAACTATCCGATTTATTTTTAAAGCCTTCAAGCGATTATCTTGAATACAAGTGCCTGTGATAGTCTTGAAATGATTATACAGGATTGAACACCTTTGACCACAGTGGAATTGAAATCACTGAAACATTGCCCTAAATGAAAATCACTGAGCCATGCATCTTGCTGTAGTGTGTGTAGGAGCCATTCTTGCTTTAGCTAGTTACTGTTAGCATATTTTATTATTTTGTCTAGACATTTCTTCCAGAATTATTTTGTACGCTTGGGGGTGGGATTTTGATATGTAGATGAGTGTGACATACATCGGAAGAGGCTAGCGGAACCACAGGGAGTGGTTAGATCGACTGGAGTGAGTAGGAGAGAAGGAATATTGTTTTTTTACCAGTTCAGATAATAAGAACGGAAAGTTATAATTTGCATAAGAATAAAGAGGATCCGGTATGTTCACTTCTTTGTATTTACAACTTCAATTAAAATCAACAAAAATGGAAATAACGACTGGAAGATTAGTTTTTATCATCGACTGTGTGAATTTGTTTCACTCTCCACTGCCTGCGTAGTAATGACAATGTAAAGCTTTGAAATTGCCATTACATTAAAGTAAAAAAACCTGTTCTCTATGAGTGGAATTGAAGCCAAAACTTGAACAAGTAATCTGCCTGATGCGTCAACTCAACACGGTCGACTCCTGTGCTATCTGAAGAACAAAGATTGGAAATTTGAAAACCAGCACAGGGGATCGTGAATAAATGAACA
The DNA here is from genome assembly GCF_028641065.1 of Leucoraja erinaceus. Classification (NCBI taxonomy): domain Eukaryota; kingdom Metazoa; phylum Chordata; class Chondrichthyes; order Rajiformes; family Rajidae; genus Leucoraja; species Leucoraja erinaceus. The sequence continues at coordinate 64,459,900 of NC_073382.1, forward strand.
GCTACTGCATTAAGTTTAATTGAAAAGCTGCATTATGCTGTATTGATAAAGATGAAAGGCTTTAAGGAACAGCTTCTATGGGAGTAGGCTGTATTAAAAGGCTGCTTTAAGCTTTATGGAACGGCCAAGAAGGCTGAATTAAAAGGCTGTTTCTGGAAACGCTTCGAGGAAAGCTGCAAACGCTGTAGTGAAAACGATTGTTCCTATGGAAACATGAAGATTGACCTTGAGAAACTCAAATTTAACGATGTTTTGAATTCCCAAGGATTGTTTTGAAATACCAGTCAGACTTTTTTGAATTCCAGTCTGGAAGCATACGTCAACACGTCTTACGTAAACATGTCATTACGTCAACACGTCCTTAACGGGATAGCCACAAGTATGTTTAAAGCCACAAGAGGGCGAAGTGGAACAGGACTCTGGAAAATGTGAAAAAAGAACCTTTAAATTCACCGACAAAGGCCAAGCACTTCTTGGAAACAAACCAGAAGAAACACGTTATGTAAACAAGTTTAATTGAAAAGCTGAAGGAGCTCATGAAATTAGATGAAAATGCAAAGGAAGTACAATCTCACCTGGTTCTTTAATTTATTAAGCTCAATTAATTAAGCTATGCAATGAAAATAGAGAAAACTACAAGTCACTGGCGGATACCACTGCCTGAAGAGGAGCGTGAAAGGCAAGATCAGTGGTTTCAGGAGTTGTTGGAATTTTTTGATGGTTTCATGGAAGATGTTAATAGGAGGTTATCTGAAATTGGACAACAAATTATGCACTCAACAGTTGGAGGTGCTACACAACAAAGTGTTGTAGCCACAGAAGATATTAGACCTGAAGACAGTATTTCAAATGTCTCAATATGAAGATCAAGTCACAAATTTAGTTCTGCATCATGTGCAGCTTCAATGGTCTCCGCTCATAGTGAAATTCAAGCAGATATGACTGCTCTCTTGGAACAGGCTGTCACCATGAGAAAAAGGCACAAATGAAGCAATGGAAATGAGAGACTGTGTTGGCAGAAACCAGTCAAGCTTGGGCGTGAGGCACAAGAAGAACATTTCAAAAGAGAGATGGAACAGTTGGAACTAGAGACTGAGCTGGCGAAAACTGAATCAAGGTTTAATGTACTTGATGTTAAGGGGTCAAGAAGCAGCTCTATAGTATCTCAAGGGAGGAGCTCGTATGTGAGAAAAGGAGCTGCTCAAAGAGAAACATCATTTAAATTAAATCTGCAGACAGATGAGTATTGGTCTGATCGAGTGCAACAAAGACAGAATATGTTGTTGGGAGCCGAAGCTTCCTCGCAGCAACAGGTTGTTAGACCAAAACAAACAACTCACGAACCACCTGTTAAGACTCATCCAACTCAATACTCGTTTCAGAGGTCAAATGTACACTCAGATGAGTAAGGGTGCAACAGCACTATTCCCTCTGTGTCGAATGATGGACACCAATGTGAATTCTGTAACATACTGAAGAAGCAGAAATAAATTACTGCTCTTCTAACTCAACAAAATCTCTCTTCTACCTTCAAGAGACATTCCTGTTTATGATGATGACCCTTTGCAGTATGAAGATTTCATTACCTCATTTGAGAAAGGAAAACTACTGATAAGAGTGATTGCTTGCATTTTCTAGAGCAGTACACGAGGACATCCAAAGGAGGTAGTCCACAGTTGCCGACATTTGCTCCTAGCCGACGGCTATCAAAAGACGAAAGCTCTGCTTAAAAAATATTTTATAATGAACACAAGATTGCCAGTGTATACATAAGCAATGCTTGTGCTTGGTCAGTGATCAAGGCAGAGGATGTGAAGGCATTGCATGCATTTTCACTGTTTCTTAGCGGTTGTTGCAATGCAATGGAACATCTCACCTATATAGTGGTAAAGAATGTTGCTACCAATATGAAGGCTATCCTTCTAAAATTGCCTTACAGGCTTAGAGAGAAGTGGAGGGATAGTGCATGTCAGATACAGAAAACGCATGGACGTCGAGCTGGGTTTCCTGATCTGGTGGATTTCTTGGAGTGGCAAGTGGAGATAATGTCAGATCCACTTTTTGGAAACATTCAGGATCCTAGACCATAGCTAAAACAAGAGAAAGATCAGGACTAAAAGAAAGTAATTTTGCAACCACTGTAATACCTGTAGAAACAGCAATGAAAGAAAATCCAACAACAGGTGGAATGAAAAAAGATGCGTCTACCATTAACATTCAAGGTTCTTGTTTGTTCTGTAATAAAAGTGGTCATACATTAAGGTGGTCTCGACTGCTCAAGCAGAAGGGGCATAAAGAAAAGATGGACTTCTTAAAGGAGAAGGGAGTCTGCTTGAAGGAATGTTTAAAGAAAGGACACATGGCCATAGATTGTAACAGTCGGATGACTGGTGTTGTGTGCACACAAGATCATCCCGATTTGCGTCACACTGAACAGAAGAACAGAGTGAAGAAGCCGGAGCATACAGAACACAAGGAGAAGCCAACTCATCTGGGATGAGTGGGCACATTGGGGCCGGTGAAGAAACCTGTATCTTCTCCATCTTACCAATACAGGTAAAGAGCCGCAAGGGGGACACGGTGCTGCAAACATACGCATTTTTGGATCATGGAAGTTCAACTACTCTTTGCACAGAAAGCTTGATGAGAAGGCTGAATAACAAACAGCTGTTTTGGAGATTTAATCCACAAATACTAGCTGAGGCAAGCTGTTGTGATTATCCTATCTCCCTTCTTGGTAGATTAAATGCTGTAAAGATGATCTTCCTTCCGCAACTTTTTTACCTATTCCAATCAATACCCATATATCTCCCTAAAAGCTTTAAAAAAAAATGACTCTATTGTCACTAACTTTATTTGGGACTACAAAACCCACCGAATACATAAAAAACATTTGTGCAAATCCAAAGAAAATGGAGGATTAGCTCTACCTAACTTTCTTTTTTACTACTGGGCAACTAATATTAAAAATATATCCTTCTGGTTGGACGATACATGTCAGCATGTAAATTGGTTAAAAATGAAGAGGGAAGATTGTTTGCCTTTTTCTATAGGCTCGATCCTCCTATCTCCAATACATCTGAATAAGTCGTATGAGCAAAATCCGATAATACATAGTACTGTCGGACTCTGGAAACAGCTGAAACTCAGTCTTAAATTGAGAAATATGTCTCTCCTTCTTCCTATTGCAAATAATCTCTTGTTTAAACCGTCTATTTTAGATGTGGTGTTTGTTCAATGGAAGAATATGGGAATCAATACTACGGGAGACCTCTATAAGAAGGGGACTCTCTTCTCTCTTCAAGAACTGCAGGAGAAATATGACTTGAATGCCAATAGTTTTTTTTGTTATGTCCAACTCCGAGATTATGTGAAAACACATAAACAAGACTGTCCTCTTATGGGTCCAGATATATTAAACAATTGTTTGAATAGACATGCTGATACATGTAAGTTGATATCATACATTTATAATACCCTTCTAAATATTGACACGCCACCCTCTGAGATTTATAGGTGAGCATGGGAGGACGAGTTGGGTTTACCCATTTCGAAAGATATATGGGAGGAAAGCCTACAATACATACACTACTTTTCTTTAAATACCAGGCATTGCCTGATACAATTTAAAGTATTGCATAGATTATACTATTCAAAGACCAAATTGAACAAGACCTTCCCAACTGTCTCCCCTCTTTGTGATGAATGTCACTTTCAAAAAGCCACCCTACTTTTGTATCCTGTATTAAAATACAAAACTTCTGGATGGAAATATTCAATATTATTTCTAAAACTCAATTGGAGCCAGATCCAAAACTAATAATATTAGGAATGTCAGAAGGCTGCCCTAATCTAACGATATTTCAAAGACGCTTCCTTGACTATCGTTTAATAACTGCGAAAAAACATGTACTTAAATTCTGGAAAAAGATAACAGTCCCCACAGTGAAGATGTGGATCACAGAAATGACTGAGACACTACATCTAGAAAAAATAAGGCTTGTCTTGACTGACAAACCAGATCAATTTTCAAAAATATGGTCTCCTTTTATTGAATTTCTTCAACAACATAATGGTTGAATACAAACTCAAAACCGATGCTAGGGTCGGGTGAGCGGGCGTATGGAAGGGTAGTGAGATATATGTCCGCTTCTTTCATACTTTCGTTAGTTCTGGGGTTTTCCTTTTTTCTTTTTTGTGTTTTGCTTGAAATGTTTTCTTTTCTTTCCTTTTTTTCCTTTTTCTTTTTTTCTGATCTAGTTATTAGTTCATAAAATGTTAAAACTGAAGTAATACAAGAATTGTTATGTCGATTACTCTTTTTTTGTACAATTGCTTTTAATAAAAATAAATATTAAAAAAAACATTAGAAGCTGGTAAACATGGCATCAAAAGAAGCAGTCATTTGTATAAGCTAGATCCGGTACCAGATGAAGGACTTCTGAGAGGAGGTGGTGGCCTGTATAGACTCGCGATGGCTGAAGAGGCTAAGCATCCTATTATTCACTCGAAGGACTTTCACATATCAACACTACTGTTACGACATATCCATGAACAGCTCGGACATGGAGAAAGAAACTATATGCTGTAACGACTTTGTAAAAGATACTTCCTTGAAGCTAACTCCGCTGCAAGGAAGGTCATAATCAGGGTCGGATTTAGATGAAGAGAGGCCCCTCCCCCCCCCCACTCAATCCCCCACCGCCACGACTAGAGGACCATGACTACCTGACAGTGACAGTGTGACACTTTTAGATCCTACTGTATGTTGTCATTAAACAGTTAGTTTTAAAATACATATTGGATTCACTGCGGAGCGGGCGATGCTTTACCTGGATCGCCATTAGAAGCTCTGGAGTGTTGGGCCTGCTGCTTCAACATCATGGAGCTGTGGTTTGCGGAGCTCCCAGCCTTGGGCCGCGCTGATTTTAATATCGCAGAGCCCTGGGAACACTTTGCCGAGGACCGCCAGCGTGAATCTCGCCCAGCACAGCCTGTGGACTTCGGGAGCCGCGATCTCCAGTAGGAAGTGGCCGATTCGGAAGTCCAAGTCGCTGAGAATGTTCTCCTGTTCCAACGTCGGATGGTGACCACCAAATTTCATTTTACCAATGGCCATGAGGGAGAGTCCAAGAGGAGGGGGTCCATTGGAGACTAGAAAAGGGATCATCAATGGGGGCGAGGACGCCTTCGCATGGAAGAACGGAGTGAGGCTGAGGCGATGGAAGAAGAGCTCCAAATCGCAGTGGGCGCGAAACTCATTGAGGTGGAGATGGAGGGGGACAAAGGTGAGGCCTCTGCTGAGGACAGACCATTCTGTATCTGAGAGGGGGAGATCAGGGGGGATGGTGAACGCAAGGCAGGGATGGGGATTGGGGCCGGAGGAAGCCAGGTGAGTGGACTAAGGCCAAGGCGATGCCTGGTGGAGGAGTGGTGGGTGGTCAGGGGGTAGGGGGGTATGAGGACTGTAGTGTGGGTGGGGAAGAGCTGGGGTCACATGGTTTGAGGGGAATGGGGAAGACACAGTGGAACAGCCACTGAGATTACCGGGTTAGGGGGACTAGCACTAGGATCCAGCGCAGTCAAACCCTGGGGAGTGGGAGTCTGCAGCGTGGAAACTTCAGGCCCGGTGCTGAGTCCAGGCTGCAGGTAAGGCGACGGCTGCAGGCTGCTGGAGGGCGGTGGAGTGGCCAGGGTCAGCGAGTAGGATGTCCCGGTGGGCGGATGGTCGGTGGGGCGGCGAGGTTCGACTGGTCTGGTGAGGCAGCGATGTGAGTAGGCCCCCCTAGATCTCGAGGCCCTAAGCTTAAGCTTGTCTAGCTTGTACATAAATCCTGCCCTGGTCATAATTGATTATTGATGACTAATTATTCTCAATGGTCCCTCATCGTTGTTGAGCAGTGATAGAAAATGTTGGAATGTATATAATTTACACACATTACACATAATTTAGGTGCCTGGAATTGTTCACTGACCCCCACTCCCCTCCCACCCCCACCCCATCAGATTGGTATAAAGAGCCTTCAAGCGATTATCTTGAACACAAGTGCCCGTGATAGTCTTGAAATGATTACACAGGAGAATTGAACACCTTTGACCACAGTGGAATTGAAATCACTGAACCATTGCCCTAAATGAAAATCACCGAGCCATGCATCTTGCTATGGTGTGTGTAGGAGCCATTCTTGCTTAAGCTAGTTACTGTTAGCATATTTTATTATTTTGTCTAGACATTTCTTCCACAATTATTTTGTACGCTAGGGGGTGGGATTTTGTTATGTAGATAGGCGTGATATACATCGGAGCTGGCTAGCGAAACTACAGGGAGTGGTTAGATCTACTGGAGTGAGCAGGAGAGAAGGAATATACTTTTTTACTAGTTCAGATAGTAAGAACGGAAAGTTACAATTTGTATAAGAATAAAGAGGATCTGGTATGTTCACTTCTTTGTATTTACAACAACTTCAATTAAAATCAACGAAGCTGGAAATAATGATTGGAAGATTCGTATTTAATCATTGACTGTGTAAATTTGTTTCACTCCCCCCTGCCTGCATAGTAATGACAATGGAAAGGTTTGAAATTGCCATTACAGTGTGTATCGTGACACTTCACTGGATGTCATTTCTTTTAACATGCCTCTTGTTAAATATTGGTGAGCAGTCCTTTTGACAATGTACAAATTACAACAAAGTTGAAAAGTAAACTGATTCCATAATTTTCTTCCTAATCTTAATACGGGAGTACTAAAACCTCAATTTTGGCTTTAGTGTTATTGGAAAACAATTATTCTCTCCTTGTACAGTAAACCCTAATTTTAACGGACGTCATTATAACAGATTTTAATATAAGTGGACTGACCTTTCAAGGACCACCACGCAGCGCCCGGTTTGTACTGCCTGACCTGCTGCATAGAATGCTGCTGCCCAGGCCAACTCCGTTCATACCACTACCTGGCTGGATGTTCTGCCGCCACTGCTCAGTGTTGATTTTGCAGGAGAATTGTCACCCAGTGTGGTTGATGATGATCATTCTGGGATCAGGCCACACCCTTGCAGTTCCGCTGTTTAGCTGGGATTGAGGGGAAAACACTGGGGGTGGAAACTAGGTCCAGAATCCATGGGCCAGTGCATTATTACATCTTTGCTTTCACTGTTATATACATCCAGCCGAGGTACTATTTTGAAGTCTCCAATGATCAAGAAGGAACAACGGCAACAGAATTGAAGGCAGTGATGGGTTTCAGAATGACCGGCAATACAACGCCATTTGATGCAGTGAACACCTATGGTAGCCAAGGGCTGCAAAACTGCAAAGGTCTGTGTGTGCCTGCTGTTTCAATATGCACCTGCGGGACAATATTCTTCTGAAAGGACATGGAGAATCATCTCTGTCTTTACCCTTCCAATGTTAGGCAGTGCCACCTACTTTCTTAGTCCTTCTGTGGCTCTTTTCTCTGCTGTTTTGTGCTTCTTTTGACTACCTTTCTGCATACCCCTGTAACCTGACTGTTACGCAACACTAGCTGGCTTCGAGGATTCAGATCACTCAGGCTATATAATTTTTTTTTGAAAAACAAACTTTTTTAAAGTCACGAAGATAGCAATAGAATAGCAATACAGCTTCAATTAAAGTAACAATAAAAAAGACAAATAAACTACAATATAAATAATGGCAAATAAACTCTGAATCTCACACATCGTTTAGTTTAGTTATTTGTCACGTGTGCCGAGGTATATTGAAAAGCTTTTTGTTGCGTGCTAAACAGTCCACGGAAAGAATGTATATGATTACGATCATGCTCTTCACAATGTACATATTCATGATAAAGGGAATAATGTTTAGTGCAAGACAAAATCCAATAAAGTCAGATTAAAGATAGTCTGAGGGTCTCCAATGAGGTAGATAGTAGCTCAGGACCGCTCTCTACCTGTTAATTGGATGGCCACACTCCTCCACACTCACCAATGCGAATAGTTTTCTGTCGGCGGGTTCCCAGTGAAGAACGAGCTTAAGCCCATCGCACACTATTTAAAATGGTAATGTAGGCAACAATGCTGGAGAAACTCAGCGGGTGGAGGGAGCATCTTTGTCTGAGTTTCACCCTTCTTCAGACTCAAGCAATTCTCCAGCATTTTTGTCTATCGCTTTATAGATGTTGCCACACCCGCATACACATTCCCGTGCAGATGGTGTGATAGGTGAGACACGGCCGTGGTCCCTGCACCAGCCCCCTTGAGGCACCACTCACACCTACCATCCTCACCTGCAGCAGCTCTGAGTCCGTTGGCTGCTTTGTCCACATCGCATGGAGTGTTGACCCGGAGCCAGGAACGGACTGGGTGAGTAAGGGCGTCGGTGCCGCCTCTGGAACCGAAGGGTTTTAGTTCCTATTTGTCTAGACACTCCTGCCTTGTGTTCTCTGCCCTGGGTGCCCCTCTGTTCTGTAGTACCCATTTCCACCATAGCACGGCAGCATTTCCATGAATGATGATTTGGATGTTTGATTACATTTTATCAGCTCCTCCACTTCACTGTAACCCAAAGGTGTATGTATTATATAGGTTCAGAATAACAGTTAAATTTTAACATCTATTGAGTTGAGGTGCCTCCTTAAATAGCAAAATTATAACCAAAATAAGTCAAAGAAAGCATCAAGGTACACAAAAATGCTGGAGAAACTCAGCGGGTGCTGCAGCATCTATGGAGCGAAGGAAATAGGTGACGTTTTGGGCCGAAACCCTTCTTCAGACTGATGGGGGGTGGGGGGGAGAAGGTAGGAAAAAGGGAGGAGGAGGAGCCCGAGGGCGGGGGGATGGGAGACAGCTCGAGGGTTAAGGAAGGGGAGGAGACAGCAAAGGCTAGCAAAATTGGGAGAATTCAATGTTCATGCCAGCCGGACGCAAGCTACCCAGGTGGAATATGAGGTGCTGTTCCTCCAATTTCCAGTGTTGCTCACTCTGGCAATGGAGGAGACCCAGGACAAAGAGGTCGGATTGGGAATGGGAGGGGGAGTTGAAGTGCTGAGCCACCGGGAGTTCAGGTAGGTTATTCCGGACTGAGCGGAGGTGTTCGGCAAAACGATCGCCCAACCTCCGCTTAGTCTCACCGATGTAAATCAGCTGACATCTAGAGCAGCGGATGCAGTAGATGAGGTTAGAGGAAGCCAGATCTGGATCAGACCTCATCTGAACGGCTCAATATTGTAGCCAATATATCTATTGATTATCTAGAGGAGGTTTATTTTTACAATCTTCCAACTACATTGGTTGTATGCATTTCCACAAATAAAACATTTAAATTGATCCTTCAATGAGATGAAGAAAGCATCAACTGTGTCAAAAACAGACCTTGAGCTTCCACAGTTGGCAGCCTCGGTTCCCTGCCGTAATTGTTAATTATATCATTTTATCTATGTAAGCTCTAGTTCATTGTGCACTTTGAACAGTTCATGCATTACTTCTAGATTTCCAATGAGCCTAAGTTTTACAAAAATGATTAATATTGTATGCACGGTACATGTGCTGTAAATCTCATTGAAGGACCAATTTAAACGTTTTATTTGTGGAAATGTATACAACCAATGTAGTTGGAAGATTGTAAAAATAAACCTCCTCTAGATAATCAATAGATATACTGGCTACAATATTGAGCCGTTCAGATGAGGTCTGGCTTCAGATCTGTGCCAGATTACCAGCAGCGGGAATTGAAACAGAAAACCGATATTCTGCTGTGTCCCAAGGCTAGTGAGTGTTTGTGGTATGTTTGTATCGTGGTATCAGCAAATCATCCTGTTTGGTTAGCTGTCTCATAACATCACCTGAAAGATGTCTGTATATTAATTTCAGACAAAGTCTTGTTTGTGATGCTTAACAGTCAGGTAACAGAATGCACAGGAGGAATACTGCATCCCTGGAAGCATCAGAAAGATGCAGGAAAAGTACCAATTTCAGTGGGAATTACATAATTTCTATTGCAAGTATTTATCAAGGCTACTTGAAATATCTTTCCACTTGCTGAGTTGTTGAAAACATTACAACTAGGCAAAATGGTGTGCTACAAAAATCAGGGACTTAGTGAATCCTTCCAGCTCTGCGTTTGAAATGTAGATAAAATTGGCAGCAGAAATTAATTATATCGTATAATTTGAAGCAAAAATAATATTGCATAAAGATATGTTAAAAATAATTGGCTCTCATTTACACACAGTATGTTTACATCCAGGCAAGTGTGAGTGCAGGGACCAATTAAATCTAATTTTAATTTTTAAGCACCGGCCTTCAATCCTAAGGGTTGCTTTAATTATCAAGAACCATCAGCTTACTTTGCATTCAACACCCTTATTTTGTCTTCTGTCTGTCATGTATAGAACCATGCAGTAATCTGGAGAAAATATGACAGGCTGGGATATAAACGTTATCAATCCAAAGACTGTATTTTAATGGAGACCGCTGTGACCATTGTAATAATAGAGCATATTATCAATAAAAACTCTGACGTAAGAACAATTATATGTTAATATTTGGCACAGGTAATTGTATTACATTGTACAATAATTAGCTTAGTAATAGAGAGGATACTTTATAAACAAGGTCAGCATTTATGTCCGTTGAGTCACCTCATTTCATAACTTCTAAGAGAGGAAGGATTAGAATTAGATAAAGTTAATTGGGCGCATTACACTCCTTTGTGATCACTTTCCAATATAGCACGAATGCTAATTTGTCTGCTTTCGTGGGACATGAATTTAAATAGTTTATCTTTCAAATTCTTCCTGATAAATTTTGCTGTGTATTACCAGATATTCCTCCGCAATAGAGATTGGAAGACTGTGGGATATGATACAAGGAGAATGTACTTGGTGAATAGCTACAGAGATGACTTGTATTTCAAAAATGATACCGGTAATAATGGGAAAATGGAAATTTAAGACCAGCAGCGCAAATGGGGACTCCTCATGTAACCTATTCAGGGCCTCTGAGAGGAATTTTATCAGTGGGTACAACATTTATTTCGGGTCCCCTTCTCCATTAGTCATACTGTTTTTATCCACTATGGTTTTATGCCATGAGGTGTAGCCTGTCAGGCCAAAAAGGGTATGGAAGATGAAAGAGGGGAGGAATGGAGCCCTCTGTTGATTTTCTGCATTTGAGGCCTTATGCTCCTATACTCCTTCCATGATAAATATAACTAAATATATATATTTTTTAAAGGATCAGAAAGAAGAAAGCACATTTGTTTTGAACAAAGGTACACAAAATTGCTGGAGAAACTCAGCGGGTGCAGCAGCATCTATGGAGCGAAGAAAATAGGCGACGTTTCGGGCCGAAACCCTTTGTTTTGAACATCTTTGTTTATGCTACAATACAGATAAGGAGAAAAAATTCACATTGAAACATCCTTTTATATTTCAATATAGATCAGATCATCAGAAGACATAATTATTAGAAAAAAGTAAAAGAAGGTAGGTAGACCTGGTATTTACTTTAAATAAAGAGCTTTGCTGACCTTTCATTGTGACCATTTTTGAATCACATGAAAATGTATTGTTCTGGCAATGTTTGATTCAATACTTAGCCCGGCCAAATCCATAAGACGTTCCTGAGACATTGTAGACGTTAAATAATTCTTAATCAGCCTGAGTTTGCTAAATGACCTCTCTGCAGAAGCTACTGCTGCTGGAATTGTTAATAGCTTTCTTAAGCTAACACAAACATTTGAAAACAGGTCACCAAGTCTGTACTCTGTTAACAAGTTCAACAGATCTAATGGCTTTAATTGTGCATTTACAAAATTTGCTTCGTGTACTGAGTGTAAATGTTGCATTTCTTTTCCAAAATCATCACCGTTAAGGTCAGCAGGATATTGCTCTGATAAAGATAAAGCTTTTCTCTCCACTTTCAGACATGGTGAGAGATTTCCACAAGAAATCAATTTTTTCTGCCAACAAATTGAACAGCATTGAAGCGGACAGTTAATCCTGCTATAACATTGTCTACCAAAACGTAAAACATACACTTTCTGAAGTAGGCCTCTTCTGGCGTATCATCTGTGTCATTCATTTCATCCAAGTTAGCATCAGGTGTGCTGTCATCATGCGGCCCTGCCCTCTTGTGCCTAACTTCACCACATCTAAGGAAGAGTTTTATTTCTATCTTTAGGTTTGACACAACCGATTTAGCTTCATTCCACATGGATTTCCAGTTGTTTCGAAGTTTTGTCCACTCACTCACTCACTCACTCACTCACTCACTCACTCACTCACTCCCACCCACACACACACACACACCTGCTCACATAAACCCACCCACACATGCCCACGCTCGCACCCATCCACACCCACTCACACAAACCCACACACACCCACCCACACCTACACCCACTCACACACACTCACAAACACAAATCCACACACGCCTACTCCAGACCAGTGCCTTCACCGACACTCCTTGACTCGACCGCCCACAGGCCCGGAGCTCCACCGCTGGACCGCGGTGCCGCCTGCCCGACCACCACGAGGCCAAGATGGCAACCATGAGGAGCAGCAACAACATCCACCCCTCTCCGATCCTCACCGCCTTCCCGGCCCAACCCAGGCCCGGACCACCAAAACTGCCCACTCTCACCACCTCCATGGGTGAGGCCACCGCAGCCACTGTCACCGACCTTCACTGTCTTCAGAAAGCCACCGATGCTGCTGCCCGTACCTCTACTCCAGGCCCCCACGGGCCTCCACCAGCTGTCACCTCACCAGAGTTCCAGGCGCAGCACGAGGCCCACAATCTCCACGATGCAGACAGCATGTGGTCTGACTCTGCTGGGTCCTTTCCTTACCTCTCTTTTAATCAGGTTACCCCGACCACACATTCCCTGCTAAAATTCCCCGTTAAAAATTCCCCGCTTTATTATGGATCATAATTTCTACGAATTACAATAAGTAGGCTCACACAAAATGTGAATGTTAGTCTTCACAAAATATATGCAAACATTTTCTGAGATTTCAGGATATTCCTGACCCCCCCCTTGGTTACTGTAATACAGGTTCTACAAAGCCCAAAGGATAAGTGATTAGGCTCTCTTTTGTTGGAAATAGTGATTTTTTTTTTGTCTTGTTTGTGGTGAAAATATGAATTGCCTCTTAGCTGTCCACAACATTGCCTTATAGCTTGCTGCAGACAGGAATAGATTGCTTCATCTGCTGAGGAGTTTAGAATGGAATGGGAAGTCGTGCAAGCTTCAATAAATAACTACACTTCTGGCCGTAAAATAAAGAACTTATATTGATGAAAGAGTTGAAGATGATTGAAGCTCCCTCATCAGAAGGGAGGGGCGTCTGACCTTAAGTGTTAAGTTGTTTCTCTTTCCAAAGATGCTGCCTGACCTTCTGAGTGTTTTCAGCATTTTCTGTTTTTATTTCCGCAGTCAGGAATAACGGAGATTAATTTTGATATGTAAAATAGTTCTGAAATGTTTACTTTTGGTTGTTTTCTTTCATTTATACATAAAGGCCTGGTGTTGTGCTTGCTTCTCAGTAATAGAGAGAAAGCAATGTGCGAGACTGCTGCTAAATGAGTAATTACTATTGGATTTTTGGTGGTGCATTCAGATGAGTTGTTCACACGCAGCCTTGGCAGAGGAAGATAGATTGTATTTTTCTATTTCTATTCATTTTTCCCCTTACATTCCGCTACTTTTCCTGCTTCTCAGTTGTTTGCCATTAAGCACATGGCAAAGACTGTGCCAACCCCATGACAAAAATCTGCAGTATGCCTAGTATAAAACTAGAACATGGAACATAAAATAGTACAGCACAGGAACAGGCCCTTTGGCCCACAATGTCTGTGCCAAACATGCTGCCAAGTTAAACTAAGCCTGCGCATTTCACCTATTTCTCTTCATTCCCTGCATATCAGTTTGTTTAGTTTATTGACACGAGATACCGAGGTATAGTGAAAAGTTTTTGTTGCATGTTAACCGGCAAGCGGAAAGACAGGACAATATCCATACGCCCATCAAAAAACCTCTTACATGCCAATATCATATATGCCTCTACCCTACCCCTGGTAGTGTATTCCAGGCACTCACCATGCTTTGTGCAAAAAAAAAAAAATTGTCCAGCACACATACCTGGTACATACGCTCTTGACTACTGCTGGCCTCCTCTAAGGGAAATAGACAATAGACAATAGGTGCAGGAGTAGGCCATTCAGCCCTTCGAGCCAGCACAGCCATTCAATGTGATCATGGCTGATCATCCACAATCAGTACCCCGTTCCTGCCTTCTCCCCATATCTCCTGACTCCGTTATCTTTAAGAGCCCTATCTAGCTCTCTCTTGAAAGTATCCAGAGAACTGACCTCCATTGCACTCTGAGACAGATAATTCTACAGACTCACCACCCTCTGTGTGAAAAAGTGTTTCCTCATCTCCATTCTAAATGGCTTACCCCTTATTCTTAAACCGTGGCCCCTGGTTCTGAACTCCCCCAATATCGGGAACATGTTTCCTGCCTCTAGCGTGCCCAAACCCTTAACAAGCTTATATGTTTCAATAAGATCCCCTCTCCTCCTTCTAAATTCCAGAGTATACAAGCCCAGCCACTCCATTCTCTCAGTATATGACAGTCCCGCCATCCCGGGAATTAACCTTGTGAGCCTACGCTGCACTCCCTCAATAGCAAGAATGTCCTTTCACAAATTTGGAAACCAAAACTGCACACAATGCTCCAGGTGTGGTCTCACTAGGGCCCTAGTACAACTGCAGAAGGACCTCTTTGCTCCTATACTCAAACTCTTCTTGTTATGCAGGTCAACATGCCATTTGCTTTCTTCACTGCCTGCTGCACCTGCATGCTTACTTTCATTACTAACAATAACATCTCTGATGTTAATTCTTTGAAACCCCCATCCCAGATGCCACCATTGTTGGACACATTGTGTCCCTGGTATACTTGGTCCGTTCACCTCTACTTCCCACTGCTAATCCTTTGGTAAATTGCAAAAGTATTAGTCCTTTAATGTTTGTAGCTCTTAATTTGTTAATATTCATTCCTGTTGCTTAAGCATTTTGTGTTAGCTGTCGCATGTTGGCCCTGTTGTATGGTTTGTACATTTTGTCAAATGACCCATGATCATGTCATAACACTGAGCAGATAGATACATAAATATCAAAGATTTCCCCATTATAATCCTACCATTTCAATAGGAATATATTTCCAACAGTGGCGGATAATTTCAATCACCAATCATGTCAATTATCTGTATAAATAACTGCTGGCATTTTATTCCAGCATAGCTGCCTGTGCAATCAGTGGTGATCTTAGTTGATAGAGGTGCACTTGTGATTGCAATTGTTGTTTATTGCTAATATCAATATAGCTCAGCAACAGATATGGATTGAAGGCTTGTATCCCACTTTAGATTATTAATAATTCCTTCTAACTATAACTAGCAACAATCTCATTCTGCCCCCTATGTGGAACAATTTAGCTCTCATAGCATCTAAAGACAAACAGAATGCACACTTGAACTTTCTGGCTTCAATATTGAGATTCACAAAACAAGTTAGCAGAGCTGACATCATTGTCGACAATGAAAAGGATTGGCACATAACTAGTTTCCTATGGTGGTGACAGATTAGATGCTTGCCATAGATATGATCAGTACAGACTTTCTGTAAAGTAATTTTGATGTTACTGGTATTTGAGCTATTTCCAGTTTGTTGAATAACAATGATAAAGCGTATATGTTTAAGGAAGAACTGTAGATGCTGGAAAAATCGAAGGTAGACAAAAATGCTGGAGAAACTCAGCGGGTGAGGCAGCATCTATGGAGCAAAGGATTAGTTGATGTTTTGGGTCAAGAAGAAGTCTGAAGAAGAATCTCGACCCGAAACATCACCTATTCCTTCGCTCCATAGATGCTGCCTCACCCGCTGAGTTTCTCCAGCATTTTTGTCTACCTATGATAAAGAGTGTAGGTGTCTTTCAAAATGGTTTCACTGTATAAAAGATTCAAAAACAGGGATGCCCAATACACAGCATACATAAATGGATAGTTCTATTTATAACAAGAATAATTAAGAGAGAAGGGAGAATGGGTGTGTTAGGCCTGAGAGGCAGCAAGAGGCTCATTGTGGCTAGGATTGTGAGAGTGATGGGGCCAAGGTAGAAATAGGGTATCCGGACTGGATTCAGGAAGAAAATAAATGGGTGATAGTCACAAAATGCTGGAGTAATTCAGCGGGACTGGCAGCGTTTATGGAGAGAAGGAATGGGTGATGTTTCGGGTCGAGACCCTTCTTTAGACTCTGCCTGCCCCTCGGTTTAAACCAGCATCTGGAGTTCCTTCCTACACAGAAAATAAATGGGGATTGGTTGGCAGGAAATGAGCAATGCTGGGGAGAGAATGATTAAAGTACAGGCAGTCAGTGGGAGAGAAATATCTGGGAAAGTGACACATATCTAAAACAAAGCTTTGTCTGAGAGCAGCTTAAATATTGCAAAATCTAGAATGGAAACCAGGACAAATCAAGACCAAAACAAAAATGAACGTTATAGCTAAGTACATTAAGATTTATTGCCATGATTTGAAATCATACAGAGTAATAACAATGTCAAATGAAACTAACTGTGAAGGAACAGAATATTAAGGCTAAGCCTATATGCTGTACAATCACCATTAAGTAATGTTTTCTGTGAAAACTCAACAAAACAATTTGTTTATTACTTTAAGTTGTTTTTAATATTGGATAGTTCATTCTTCTTTCCCAGATATTCTGCATGACCTTATTTTCACATGTCTTATATAAGTAATATATGCGTTTAACGGCACAAAATATGATATTGATGTTCAAATAGTCACTGTGCATTTGGTTTGGAAAATATATACCTTTCTTGCAAATGTACTTATGTACAAAGATTTATTCACATTCTTTGTGGCAAGACAGAATCACATTTGTTTTGTTCAAAATCCACCAAGTGCTATAATTCTGTTCATGATCAGTGACCCATACTGCCCCTTCTGCATGTTCTTCTTATTTTCTGCAGATTGATAGCTGTGTAATTACTTGAACCCTGCAATTATCTTCACATATTAACCTTTCATTCAGACATGTGTGCATGTTAATTGATTATTGGAAGGATTTGGTCTATCATAGGGTAACCACGCCTTGTAATGGCTACATTCAGCTGCAGCTGGTAGGAGTGCTTAATGCGTTCTTCCTGAAACATTATCTCCATGTTACCATTGATCAAACTGTGTGACTGCTTGGTTCACATCTGTTCACCATCCATAAAGATCGCAAGCAGAAGCTGTATGACTGGCTTGTTACTTTCTTTGGACTGAGCTTAAAGGTACAGTGGCACAGCTATAGAGTTGCTGCCTTACAGCGCCAGAGACCCGAGTTCGACCCGGACTAAGGGTGCTGTCTGTAGGGAGTTTGCACATTTTCCCTATGACCGCATGGGTTACCTCTGGGTGCTCCAGTTTCCGCTCACACTACAAAACGTGCAGGTTTGCAGGTTAATTGGTTTGGGTAAGTTGTTAAATTGTCCCTAGTGTGTAAGATAGTGTTAGTGTAAGGAATGATCACTGGATGGCGCGGACTCGGTGAATGGCCTACGCTGACAATCCTTTTTCCATGCTGTCTAAAGTGTAAAAAGTCTAAAGTTTTCAAAATATCATTGTGATAAAAGAAGATAAATTATTTTTGTCAAATTAAATAATTTGTGATCAATTATTATCAATTTTGTTATCAATTTTAGTCAGTAATATGCTAAAAATGTTTGGAGTATCTAAACACGTACTTTGTAGACAACATCCAGTATTTTTTTTAAAGAGGCAATGTCACATCAATGTCAATACAACTCCCTCCTCGACGAAAATTGAACTATGTTTTTCCAAGGGTAAATTCAATATTATCTAAAATGTCCGATCGTTCCACTATTTAAAAGCTCAACTAAAATCCACTACCATCCAATTATTGTTGTTTTGGTTTCGCTGTTGTTTTTAGAAAGTTAAAGTCTCTGGCTGTGAGCAAGAGCTGCTCCCCTCTGGGGTTCCACTTATACTGCAGCGCTCTGACATTTTGTCTCCCCGCTGTATTCATCTCTTCAACCCTGATAGCAGTTTTGCCTCCTGTGGAATGAATAGGAATCTCAGTTTGCATTACAAAATAGGTAATTGGCCAGGGATAAAGTGTCCATTTTCTGCAGGTGACTTGAGAAAGCATCTTCATATCTCGTTTTAATATTGTATGAATATGATATGAATTGTGGTGGTACTCATTTTCCTATTGCCATTCCTTGAATCCTTAAAACCTTTTCGGTCTGCCTGGGTCTACCTGATCTCCCGGTTGCCAGACACTTTAATTACCCTTCCCATTCCCACACTGACCTTTCTGTCCTGGGCCTTCTCCATTGTCAGAGTGACGCCAAATGCAAATTGGAGAAACAACACCTCATATTTCGCTTGGGCAGCCTACAACCTAATGGTATGATTTCTCTAACTTCAAGTAACTCTTGCATCTCCTCTCTCTCCATCCCTCCTCCACCCCAGTCATTGTACTAGTTTCAAAATTGTCTTGTTCACTCATTGTAACTCATTTTCACCTCACCCACAGCAAACAACGGCCTGTTTCCTTTATCATTAGTACGTTATGGCATATGTTTCATTCAGTTGTTCTATACCTCTCTATATCACTGTCTATATCTCTTCGGCTGAGGAAGAGTCTCACCCAGGAACATCACCAATCCCTTTTCTCCAAAGATACTGCCTCTCCCGCTGAGTTACTCCAGCTTTTTGTGTCAACCTTTTTTTAACCTTACCTTCGCTGAAAAGTTCCGTCACAGAGTTTGAGAAGCAATCTCTTGGTTTTAACTACAAATTCTCCAGCAGTTTCCTTTGTTTTTGCTTCTAACGATTTAGAAAAATGCAGTGACATTTTATGATGGTCCTTAAGTTTTTTGAAAGATTTGCCCAATGCTGATTGATTGTTGGGCACCTTGAAATCTGCTGGGAATTGCTCACGTTTGCACGATTACCCATAGCAGAAATCCATTTTAAAATGTCTTTTCAATCAACATAATCATAGAAAACTAAATGTTGTCAAGTGAAAACACAGCATGGTTTGAATTACGTTCACTTGGAGATTATTTACAACTGTGACATTTCTATAAAAAATAACATCTGCACAATGAAACATAGAAACATAGAAAATTGAATTTGGCTATGGGTGGATAAGGGAAGTACATGGGGTGAGATTGGAGATAACGGGGAGCCATAGAAAATAGGTGCAGGAGTAGGCCATTCGGCCATTCGATTTAAATCATGGCTGATCATCCAACTCAGTATCCCGTACCTGCCTTCTCTCCATACCCTGATCCCTTTAGCCACAAGGGCCACATCTAACTCCCTCTTAAATATAGCCAATGAACTGGCCTCAACTACCCGAGAGTTCCAGAGAAAAAGAACTTGGGTGGTTCACACACACCACATGAGAGACAATTTACATTTATATCAACCAATTAACCTACAAAGAGAAGAACCACAGTGAGTACCCGTAGTCGGGATCGAACCCGGGTCTCTGGCGCTGTTAACGCTGTAAGACAGCAACTCTACCACTGTGCCACGTTGCTGTACTACGTAAGATGTCTTTATGATGACGTTAAATGTTTTACAGTAGCATAATTAGACAAAAATCAATTGATATTTAACCATATAACAGGAAAGACGATTAAAGAGGTGTGTTATAAAATATATCTGTGCAAAAAAATTGAGAGGTTGGGGTGAAGAAGTGGATTTTTAAAAACAAAAATCTAGAGCTGGGGATCTAGATAGCTATTGGCATGGCTGCCAATGGCAGGGTAAAGGAAAGTGGAGGATCAACTAGTTCCTGGGGAGACATTGGAGCAAATATACACTTGAGGAGGGTGAGACTGAAAAGGGATTTGGAAAAGGAAGCTTTGAAATCTAATTCCATTAAATACAGGATGAGAATTTCACAATTCATTCTTAACACCAAGTGAGTTTCTAGAAAGTGTGCATTGATTGCCATTGAAAACTAGGACTGGTACATAGGTGGTTTTTAAATTATGATATTTATGTTCCTGCAATAACACTCAAACAGGAAGGAAATTATAATGTCTACTTCTTACTGGTAATGAATTGTTGTCAGATATATTAAAATGTTTGCCATAGCTTTTTTCTTTCAGGGTCTCATATATCTCTTTTCGACCAATCTTCTTTTCCTTTCACGTTATTTATTTCCATACCTAATTTAGTTTTAAATGCTTCACAATCATCTCCTCTTTTTCTGTTCTCAATCTTTAAATCTCACAGGAGAAAGCTTAATAATCCACAGGACCCCAGATATTGCATTGTCTTTATGCCTCACTGTCAACTCCCAATACCAGCAACTGTTGCTGGGAAGTATTTTTCAGTGTCTAAGTGACAAATGGGGCATGAACAAATGAGACCCAAGCCAAGATCATAAGACAGAGGAGCAGAATTAGGCTATTCGGTGCAACGAGGTTGCTCCATTATTCGATTAAGGCTGATCTCTTTTTCCCTGTCAAACCTGTTCTCATGCCTTCTCCTTGTAAACTTAAAGGCCTGTCCCACTTGGGCGTCATTTATGCATCACGCAGATGGTGCGCAAAGATTTTGTACATCCCAAAATCTTGGGGCATCGCGTGCAACCGTGCGTCACTGCTTGTGTCACCACGTACCATGCGCGCATCACGCCGTGCGTCGTGACGCGTAAATGACGTTGCGTAAATGACGTGCAAATTACACCCAAGTGGGACAGGCCCTTTACTAATCAAGAACCTATCAATCTCCGCTTTAAAACCACACAATTATTTGGCCTTCACAGCCATCTGTGGCAATACATTCCATAGATCCACCACCTTCTGGTTGAAGAAATTCCTCCACATCTTCATTCCTTTTGTTTTATAAGATACCCCTCAGCAGCAAATTCTGGGCTAATGGTTTGGACATTCTTAAAGCATTTATTTTTGCTAAAACAATTTTGTTTTTCATTTATTTATGGGCTTTGATTGCTGCTGGTAAGGCCTGCACTCATTGGCTATCTGGAATTGTTCTTCAGACAGCAGGGATGTGGGTAGAAAGAAACAAAGAACCGCTGATGATGGGTTTACATCAAAGATAGAGACAAAGTGCTGGAGACTCTCAACAGGACAGGCAGCATCTGGAGAAAAAGGACAGGTCAGGACACTTCTGCAAAGTGAAAGTAAGGGGAGGGGAGGGGGGAGGGGGGAGGAAAAGAGTGCAGGTGACAAAAGACAAGGGCAAATTAGGACTGGCAATAAATGCCCTTGTGCAGAGTGGTGCCCTGGTAGGCCAATTACTGGCGAGGAAAGGAGTGATCTCAAGAGGGATACATTGTGGCTAACTGTGAAATTGGTTAAATGACTAGGGTGGAGGAAGAGGGTGAGAGGGGAGGGGAGTGTTAGTAGAAGTTACTTAAAATTAGAGAATTCAACATTCATACCGCTGGGTTGTAAGCTACCCAAATGAAATATGTGGTGCTGTTCCTCCAATTTGCATGTGGACTCACTCTGGCAATGGAGGAGGCCCAGGCCAGAAAGGTCAGTAAAAATGGGAGTTAAAATGGTTAACAACTGGGAGATCCTGTAGGCCTCATTGGATTCAGTGTAACGGTCGCCGAGTCTCACCAATGTACATGTGCCCAAATCGGGATCTCCGGATGCAGTAGATGAGGTTAGAGGAGATACATGGGAACCTCTGTCCCATCTGAAAGTTCGGTCAGGATTAACTGGATTGAGTCGAGGATGGAGGTATAAGGACAGGTGTTGCATCTCCTGCAGTTGCTGGGGATAGTACCTGGGGAGGGGATGGTTTGGGTGGGAAGGGACGAGTGAACCAAGGAGTTGCGGAGGATGTGGTCCCTGTGAAGGCGTAAAGGGGTGAAGATGGGAAGTGGTGATTAGTGGTGGGATCACGCAGGAGGTGACGGGAATGTTGGAGGATGATGTGTTGGAGGCGGAGGCTGGTGGGGTAAAGGTGAGGACCAGGGAATCTCTCTGCATGTGGCTTCTGGAGGGATGGGGGAGCGAGAGCTGAACTACAGGACACAGAGGGGACACTGTGATGATAGAGGGGAATGATATAGGGACTCGCTCATCATGATTGGGTTGGAAGATCCAGGATTTAAATCAAGAGATGGTGAAGATATTGCAAGATATTTCCAAGTGAGAACTTTGTATGAACACTTGGGGAGCCACAGTGGGACACACCTGTTTTCCTACTGTCTTCTATTTGGAAATAGAGGTCAGGGATTTGGAAGGTATTCTCAGAGTAGCCATCACGAAGAACTACAGTGCATTTTATACTTTGCAACTACTGTGTGCCAGGGGTGAAAATGATCACAGTTTAGGGTGGTTAATGGGATGCTAATCAACTTGGGTGCTTTGTCCTGGATGGTGTGAAGATCCTGCAGTTTTCTTGAAGCTGCATTCATGGAAACATAGAAAATAGGTGCAGGAGTAGGCCGTTCAGCCCTTCGAGCCAGCACCGCCATTCAATATGATCATGGCTGATCATCCAAAATAGAAAGATTAAACGAGAACTTACCATTTGAAGTTTGATCTTTATTTTATGAGCAGTTGGTGAGGGATTACGTGAAGAGCCCGCCAGCCCGCATGCGCGTCAATCTTCAGAGCAACTGTATGAACCACAGACCACTTGCTCAAACTTAAACTATAAAAAGATTAATAACCGTTGAGTTACCAAATTATCTTTATGAGATTCAGGGTTGGGAGTGGAGGGCACGTATTCCCTCACTTCAACCTCTCATAAAATAAAGATCAAACTTCAAACGGTAAGTTCTCGTTTAATTTTTCTATTTTATTTCGAAGACACATGAGTGACTACGTGAAGCCTTCAAAGCTCTGTGGTTTCATGCAGTAACCCAATCTGTGTGTGAAACACTTAAACAGATAAACCATAAATGGTAGAAAATATATGGGTTATTAACACCATGATGCTAACTTGCATACATGGCCATTGCTCTTAATTGGACCACAGTCCCAATTGGCTTTGAGTTAGACAATAACTCATGCAACACTGTTCAGAATTCTATCTGCAAACATCCAGGCATATTCTACCAAATTTTATAACTTCTGAAAGCGCACTATGTAAACCTCCTGCTGTTGGAAGATGATGATCAAATGGGAATATCCATTCTTTTGGCTGCTAATGAGCCATCAGCAATCTCTTGAGAAAACTATTAAATAACAATGAAGAAACTATCCTTCATCTCATAGGTACTAGCAAGCTCAGTGTACCTGTATACAAAATAACACCCCCAATCTCCAATCTGGTGGGCATGCTGTCAACTCCAAATTGTACGCAACCGTGCCCGTTTTACTTTATGAGATCATTCCCATAACAAGCTACCCTCATGCCAGTTATGACCCAGAGACCGAGCCAGAGATTGAGTAAAGACTGCTTTCTTTGTGCTGAAATCAGTTGCTAAAAGCATAATCAACTTAAAAGATACTGCTCCCATTAGGAATACAGTAGATAAATATCTGCATAATAATTTACTGATATACATTCCACACTACTATGAGTCTAGGCTTTTAGAGTGGTTATATAAAAGACACCTTGCATAACGTTAGTCAACAGCGGGTGAATAACCAATCATTTATTGTCCCACTTATGGGACTATAGTAAATGACAACGCAGCACAAGCAGTGTCAATTGTGCTATAAGATAATCGCTTCTCTAAGCCCAAACTGAAAGAAACACAAACCTCTGCTACTTCCATTTAAAAGTAGCTCACATATCTTGTTCACAAACTTCCCATACAATCGTGCAGAGCTAGCTGCCCAAGAAAAAGGCTGCACCAGCTATCACTTGTGACTTCAAGTAAATAGGAGCTTCTGTCAGCCGCCTTTACCATGGACACCCTGAATGAATAGGCAAAGTTGGCACTATTAAATTTCATGTTGCCTCATCCTTAATATCGTAAGAGGCATCTACTGATAAAACCCCTGAGTCTTATCTGCTACACATTTCTAGTTTTTTTCCCATATCCCCTGATTCCATTAGCGCTAAGAACTAAATCTAACTCTCGAAAACATCCAGTGAATTGGCCGCCACTGCCTTCTGTGGCGTTTGTGCTATTTATAGCCATCAGCTCCTTACAGAGCCTGTACAGTGGTTGCTGTCTGGGCGTTAGCCGGCAGCTGCTATTTTTAGAACGGCAGCTCCCGCTGAGCCTCTACAGCTTTCGCTTTTCCAGGCCGCGCCGGCCGCTGCTATTTTTATCCTGCCAGCTCCACGGAGCCTCCATGGCGGCAGCTGCACAAGCTGTGCCAGCTTCTCCGGGCCCGCTGTCCCTATTTTTGAGCAGTGCCCTTTCTTGAAATAATTTTTTTCTCTTACCTTTCGGAGCAGTTTCGAACTGCTCCGATTCTCGCGCCATGCGTCGACATATTGACGAGCATGTGGGCTGGCGGACTCTTCATGCAGTCACTCACGTGACTTCCAAATAAAATCAGTGCCCCATTTCTAGTTTTTTTCCCCATATCCCCTGATTCCATTAGCCCTAAGAACTAAATCTAACTCTCGAAAACATCCAGTGAATTGGCCTCCACTGCCTTCTGTGGCAAAAAATTCCACGGATTCACAAGTCTCTTGGTGAAAAAATGTTTCCTCATCTCAATCCTAAATGGCCTACCCATATTCTTAAACTGTGACTCCTGATTCTGGACTCCCCCAACATCTGGAAAAAACCTGGAGAGATGATTAGACTCTCTCTTGTTGTGGATGATTCTGGCTTGATGTTATATGGGAATAATTACAGCTTTTTACCTCTCAGTTCACAGTCTGAAGCTTCCATGCATGGGAGGCATGAACTGATTAATCTGCTGCATAATTGTCAATGGATTTGTGCATTGTGTGACCATCAACGCTCACATCCTGGATGATAAAATGCTGCAGTACAGGTAATTGGATATGGACTGCATAGTTGGCTAGAAGACTAGGCCATCAGGCTCAGCAATAGACTAAGATCATTTTAAAACAAAACTATTACTGCAGTCAAATTTAGCAAAAAATGTTGAGGTTTGCATTGCCAGCTCAGCCGAATCTGACCTGTATTACAAAACACATTTTATGCTTTATGTTTACGAAATGGTGAGTGAGAAAAATTGGCTCATTTTTCATTTCATGTTTTGTAATCCAAGTTTGAAGAACTCTGAACCTTCAGAAATTGCCAATGTTGCTTGTCAACTTTGAAATCTCTTTCTATTCATGCTGATGTTTTTGGCTGAAGCAGAAAAGGAGGTCGTGTTTCCTTTCTTGCAACTTGGAGATGGGGATTATGAAAGAATCTCTACTGACTATCAGTTTTAGTGGCGATTGGTAGTTTCTCATCGGCTGGATGTGTGTGAGTGATACATCAAGGCTAGAAGAAGGAAAGCAAAGACATTTTCTTTTTAAATGATAAAATATACTGTATACTGAATATACTGATAGTCATATTAATGGAGCCAGGCAAGGTATGGGTGGATCCCATAGTATTTTTAAAATACGTTTAATAGTGAATGGGAATCAATCACTACTACTAACTGATAAACTTTTGACTTTACTTACTTTGGAGCCTAATTTAATGGTGTTTTTCATTTTTAGATATTTTGTTTTTTTATTGTTTTGGTTGATATTTATCCTGTTCTATTTAAAAGCATAAATTTTATTCCTGGCATGTAAAACCTCCAACAGCAGTTTTCTTACTGCCAGGCTTATGGTGCTATGAAATCATAACTCAATGGCTTAAACAGCAGGGCTTCAATTTCATACCAGCTTGAAACCTTCTTTGGAGTAACCAGCCTCAGGAAACCACACTGTACGCTGGAAATCTCCATGTCATAGGTTCCATTGATTAGCTTGGAGACCGTCCCGGATGTTCCCTGTAACTAATCTTATCAGAATTACACATGGGATAAGAGATGACAGGATTTGAATGTCAATAATAAAATATTTGCAATAACCAAATATCTTCCGTTAATGCTTCTGACATAATTCTTGATCCAACTCACGGTTAATTTTAGCATTCCTTTTCTTCCCTAGTTTAAAGAAGGCATTATAGATTTAATTCTACATGGGTTTCAGTATATCGCATGTGGACTGCACAATGTCACTGAATTGACTTGTAGATATTTGTGGCCGTGTTATCTCACGTTGAACACAGATATTAATGCTTTCCGGCGAGGAGAGGCACACTGGTGTGCTGGCTAAAATTAGCTACATTGGTACAGGAAAGCTGCTGGGCATCGCACCATGCTAGGCAGTGGAATAAATTTCAGTAGAAATTCCCATTTAAAACACTTGCACTCAGTCAGCCTTGGTTCGCTGGATCTCCCCATTGCTAACCATTTTAATTCCCCTTCTCATTCCCATAATGATCATTCAGTCCTAGGGCTCCTCATGTGCCTGAGTGACGCCACATGCTAACTGGGGGAACAGCACCTCAAAATCCACTTGAGGAGCTTACAATCCAAATGTATGAACATTGAATTATCCAAATTTAGTTAACAATTTCCACCACCTCCAACCTTTGACCTCTCCTCTCTTCCCTGTGCCCCACCCAGGTGCACACCCATTTCTCCCACTATCCTGCTTCCTTTCACCTCCCCCTCATCCCTTCGACCTATATCCTTTCCCTGGGCATTGTGTTTCACTCTGCTTCGCTCCTTATTTTATTCACATTTCACTAATCTTCTCTCCTTATCATACATCCTTTTGTCTCCTTTTCATCTCTAGCCTTTGTCCACCCAACTGCCAATAAAACCTTCCCTCCCCCAACCAGGATCCACTAACCACCTGCAAGACTTTGTCCCGTCCCCATCTGTTTTCCAGCATTCTCCCCCGACTATAATAACCTGAAGAAGGATCCTAACTCAAATTGTCAACTATCAATGTCCTCCAGAGATGATGCATGAACCATTGATTTACTCCAGCACTTTGTGTTTTTTTCCCATTGTGAGATAGATAGGGCTTGATCATAAAGCCTGGGATGGAGGAAGAGAGCCTACCTTGCTGGCTAGTGGTGGCTTCTCAATAACACCAATGCCTCGTTTTTGGAGGTGTGCAGGTCCCAATTTTTAAACATTGCATAGCCAGGAAAGCTGCGAAAGAAAATTGCCATCCATGGAAGCTGAAAAAATACTTTAAACAAATTTTAAAAGTCTCTAACATTTAAAATTAAACATATAAGACTCCAGTAATTACATCTATGACATAAACAGGTCCACCACTGATTTTCCAGCAGCTGGTGGTCCAGCACCTCCTATAATCCAGACAAAATTATCTACAGAATGCTTACTCTGTCTTCAAAAAATTGGTAATTGTTATCGGTATTGATTCTCCCTGCTGTTATTTAGAAATTAATTACAAAGTCCATTTCTTATAATTTTATTGAAAAGCTCAATATGATCTGTAATCAGACAATCTTAGGTTTAGGTTTAGGCTTGTCAATTCCATCACCTTCATGTTCATCCAGTACCTGCCCTGTCTATCACCACCCCAACAGAAACCTGGCTTAGAAATTATCCAAATTTTAACATTGGAGCTACTGTCCCTCTCTTTTTCTCTTCATTTTTTCCATTTTATATGCTTAAAAAGCAAAAAATATATTTTGCTATCAAATATGTTCTACATGATTTGGTGATATTTTGTTGACTTCAGTCTCAGACTATCTTATGGAATATGCTTAGAAGAATAAGGAATAACTGTCATGGAGGCATGGTGGTTTACAGCACTGAAACAGGCCCTTTGACCTAACCCGTCCATACTAACCAAGCTACCTACCTGAATTAGTCCCAAGTGCCAGCTTTTGGTCCATATATCTCTTTGTTTGCATTTGACTGCTCTGACAATGTTCTTTCATGAATCTCTGCCAGTTTCCAAATCTACCTGTCATTTAAAATGTCCATTAAAATGCTCTTTGTGTTGGTAAATCTTTAAATATGGGATCTCGATATAGATTTGAAAATATTGTAATCCATTATTGTTGACAATTATCAGACCCTCAGGAATCCCTTAGACTCCTATAATTGCAAAAATGTTTGTTTTTGTGCAGAGGTACCCATGTTATGAATGTGTCTCAAACAGATTCAGCACAGGAATTGTCAAAATCATAAAAATGATTCTATTTTACCAAGTTTGCTCAGCTATCTTGGATAATGAGATGATCACAGTGAGAATGACATGAAACAGAATGCACCGGATTGTCAAAGAACCAAGTGGGGGGGGGGGGGGATGGATGGGGAACCTGGGGGGGGGGGGGGAAATCCATTATTACATGGTAAATAGAACACTGTGAAATGAAAAGAAAAACGTTAGCTGTGGATGGAATTCAATAAATGTGAAAAATGGACCTACTTCCCCATTTCCATTTTCGCAATACTGTGACATTCTGTAAAGGTCAAATGATCAGGACATATTTTTAAATAAAGATAACACACCAAAATTGTAAAACATGTGATTAACTGGAAAATGTTGCTGTGCCCTAAGATGTTTTCAATGTTGAAATCCCGATATAAAAGTAAGTTATTGTTTCTGTATTTATACAATACATAAGCCAAACGGAATGGTTTTATAGAAGAATAATGGTTTTGTCACTTTCCCATTGGACTCCATTTAGACTGGTGTCAATATCTATTGGATGAATTATTGTGTACAGTGAAGACATTTTTCATAATTTGATTCTCCTGAAAGCCCAATAGCAATTTCAACGATTTCTATGCTGATCAAAGGAGTAACTACTATTAAATCAGACTAGGTGTTGAAAACTTTTCAAATCAATGTTGGAGTGAAAATGTAACAATTTCACACCTCCTGCAGAGAACATATTTAAATCCACTCCTACCAGAAACATACAAGGAGCACAATTATGTGAGTTTTATAAACTGTTATTATGACTACGATGTCTTTCAAAACAGTGTTCCAATTCAAGAAGGTCTTGTTGCTGAATTAAATAACAAATATATTGTTTATACTTTCATAAGATTAAAAGTTCATATTTAAGATTTGTTTTTAATGAAGTTCACATTTTTAAATATATGGCATTAAATCATTTAGTCATGGAGTTATACAGCTTGGAAACAGGCCCTTTGGCCCAACTTGCCCACACTGACCAAAATGCTCCATCTACACTAGTCCTACCTACCCACATTTGGCCCATATCCTGTCCTTATAGAAACTTACAAAATTCTTAAGGGGTTGGACAGGCTAGATGCAGGAAGATTGTTCCCGATGTTGGGGAAGTCCAGGACAAGGGGTCACAGTTTAAGGATAAAGAGGAAATCTTTTAGGACCGAGATGAGAAAACCATTTTTCACACAGAGAGTGGTGAATCTCTGGAATTCTCTGCCAAAGAAGGTAGTTGAGGCCAGTTCATTGGCTATATTTAAGAGGGAGTTAGATGTGGCCCTTGTGGCTAAAGGGACCAGGGGGTATGAGGAGAAGGCAGGTACAGGATACTGAGTTGGATGATCAGCCATGATCATATTGAATAGCGGTGCAGGCTCGAAGGGCCGAATGGCCTACTCCTGCACCTATTTTCTATGTTTCTATGTTACTCTATGTATACATGTACCTGTCCTATACATGTACCTGTCCAAATGTTTTTTTAAGTATTGTGATTGTACCTGCCACAACCTTTGCCCCAACCTCTGCCTCTCATATACTTACCACCCTTTGTGTAAAAAAGTTGCCCCTCAGGTTCCTATTAAATATTTACCCCCTCACCTTAAACCTTTGTCTTCTGGTTCCTAATTCCCCTGCTCTGGGTTAAGGACTCTCTGCATTTACCCTATCTATTCCTCTCATGAACTTATACACCTCTAAAATTCGTCTTGCTTTCCCTGTAACATGAATAATTTATAAACTATCAGCCATATTGAGCTTTGGTCCAGATGTGAACTGATTGTAGGAACAATTCAAGGGTGGGAATGTTATCAGGGGAAAGATGAAGACAAGTTCAGTGTACTTTTCATTGCAGCCCCCCTTTTTATCAGTTTACATCTGGCCAGATTTGCTGCACAGAACCTGCAAAGAATCAGCACCAGAGACCTGGGTTCCATCCTGACCGTGGGGGCTGTCAGTGTGGAGTCTGCACATTCTTCCTGTGACCGTGGGAGTTTCCTTTGGGTGCTCCAGTTTCCTCCCACATCCCAAATTCATGAGGAACTGTAGATTAATTGACATCTATAAATTGCCCCGGTGTTTTGGGAGTGGATGTGAAAGTGAGATAACATCGAACTAGTGTGAATAGATGATCGATGGCCGATATGGACTTGATGTACCGAAGGGCCTGTATCCATGCTGTGTCTCTAAACCAAACTAAATAAGGATCGATATCTATTCCATACCCCGCAACACTGCTGGTGACCCCACTACTCGCCACATCCCATCTCCCCCATATCTGCCTTCCGCAAAGACCGCTCCCTCCATAACTCCCTTGTCACCCTTCCCTCTCGGTCCACCCCCTCCCCGGGCACTTTCCCTTGCAACCGCAAGAGATGCAACACTTGTCCCTTTACCTCCCCCCTCGACTCCGTTCAAGGACCCAACAAGCAACCAGTGCTCTCGTCCTCCCCTTTCACCCCCACGCCGTCCATAGCGAAAAAGTGAATCCTCCGCAAGGACCCCAAGCCACATCGTTCCAGGTGCGACAGAGGTTTACCTGCATCTCTTCCAACCTCATCTATTGCTGAGACCAAGCGGAGGGTGGGCGATCGTTTCGCCGAACACCTCCGCTCGGTCCGCAATAACCGAGCTGTCCTCCCGGTGGCTCAGCACTTCAACTCCCCCTCCCACTCCGCCTCCGACCTCTCTGTCCTTGGTCTCCTCCAACAGCGAGCAGCACCGGAAATTGGAGGAACAGCACCTCATATTCGTTTGGGGAGTCTGCACCCCGGGGGCATGAACATCGAAATTAAGAAGAAGGGTTTCGGCCCGAAACGTATGATCCATAGATGCTGCTGCACCCGCTGAGTTTCAGCTTTTTTAATGTAAAACAACTAATTCAGTGATGGAGTTTGAAGAAGATATAGTAGCAAAATAATCTGCATTCATCTCGTGCCTTTAACTTAATAGAACAGCCGAAAGGGTTTCTCTGAAGAGCTAGCAAACAAAATTTTCCTCTGAGTGATTGAGCAAGTGCTTGGGCAAAGGGATAAGTTTAAGGACCTCTTAAACCAGGAAAGGTATACAGATAGGCAATGAGATTTAGAGAGGCAATTCTGGAGCTCAGAGGCTCGATAATCGTTGATGACTGATTAAATTCAGGGATGATTAAGAGGACAAGCCAAGAGGAACACAGATATTTTGGATTGTGTAGAAGTGGAAACGATTGAGTTATAGAAAGGAACAAACCAATGCAAGGATTTAAAAATAAGGCTGAGAAATTTGTTATTCATTAATCCATTTGATCTTTAAACTTGCATTACCATTCCTTTCATCATTTGGCATCTGCTTTCTTCCCAGTCACTACACCTTTCCTTGTGTATCTCCTTCACTCATTCTTTCCTTTGCATCTCAAAATTAGTTTTGTCCCAAACTTTTCCCATTTTTTGATAAAAGGTCAACCACCCGAAACAACCCTTGAGATTGATTCTGCTGCAAGTCCCAAGCAATTTCTGTTTCTCGATGAGAATTTAAAAACATGAGCCACCAAACCAATGTACGTATAATAAGCACAGGGGTCATGGGTAATCAAGATTCACACATTTCACATCCCAAAGAAATGTAGGTTTGTATGATAATTGGCCTCTGGAAATTGCCCCTAGCATGTAGGGACTAGACGTGAAAGTGGAATGACATAGAAGTGTGAATGGGTGACGATGGGCAGTGTGGATTCCACGGGGTGAAGGGTCTATTTCCATGCTGTTTCTTTATATCAATCAATCAATCAATAATAGGAATATCACCAGCTTCATTCACCTTTTCAGAAACACCAAATAAAGTATGACCAACTTTGATGCCAGTGCAATGCCAAGAAAATCAGAATGAAAGCAAATCCATGAAATTCTGACCTGCACCATCAAAGCCTTGGGATACAGTTCTAGTAAATCACAATAAATAGATAGGTGAACAAACAACTCAATATGACATGTAGCTATTTGATGTGACAGTCACAGTAAGATCCATGATCACAACAACACATGGTTCACAATGCATCACATGGAAGGCTTTCAGAATTGCAGAAAAGATAATCTTGAGAACACAGAACAACTGACCTGAAGCACCATCTATTCCTTCGCTCCAGAGAAGCTGCCTGATCCACTGAGTTTAGTTTAGTTTAGTTTAGAGATACAGCGTGGAAACAGGCCCTTCGGCCCACCGAGTCTGCACTGACCAGTGATCCCAGAACATTAACACTATCCTACCTA
The DNA here is from genome assembly GCF_028641065.1 of Leucoraja erinaceus. NCBI lineage: Eukaryota > Metazoa > Chordata > Chondrichthyes > Rajiformes > Rajidae > Leucoraja > Leucoraja erinaceus. The sequence continues at coordinate 64,492,346 of NC_073382.1, forward strand.
CACACTCTACAGACAATTTACACTTATATCAAGCCAATTTACCTACAAACCTGTACGTCTTTGGAGTGTGGGAGGAAACCGAAGGTCTCAGAGAAAACCAACTTGGTCATGGGGAGAACGTACAAACTCTGTACAGATAGCACCCGTAATTGGCATTGAGTTTATGGCACTGCAAGCGCTGTAAGGCAGCTACTCTATCGCTGCGCCACTGTGCCGCCATTACTTCAGCTTTTTGTGTCTGTCTTCTGAACAATTTAAGTTAATGCAATAGTTAATGTCTTCATCTTTGCAAATCACCCTGTATTACCCATCAGGACACTAGAAACCCCTCTCATATTCAAAGTGCTATGATCTAAATATCAAGGAGATCAGCCTGTGCCTTTTAATTAACACGGGTAAGGACGTGGTGATTCCATGCTATTTTTACATGTTGTAAACACATTTCCTTCTTAAGAAATGTGCAATTATTTATCTGATGTCTATGTAGTTCTGAGCATGCCCAGTACATTATGGTGCCAATAAATAAAGTAGCCATTGCAAGTTGGTGATAATCTCTTTGCTATTCAGCTGAAGGTTTCCCAACTCTAGACTATTGCTCCTGTTGTTGGCACTGGTGGTGATGGTGCAAGGCTGTAGTTACTAATGACTGTGTTGACAGTTATGATTATGTTTTATGTGGCTGGTGCTACTGGTGTTGTTGCTAGCTTGGCTGCTACTGGTGATAGTGCTGTTATGGTTGATGGCGTTGGTGAGTTATTTGTGGTGCACTGGTATTAATGGAGTTAGTGCTATTAATGGTGCTGGTGGTATTAATGGTGCTGATGGTATTAATGTTGCTGGTGGCATTGATAGTGCTGGTGATATTAATGTAATGGTGGTATTATGGTGCTGGTGGTATTAATGCTGTTGGTGATATGAATGGTGCTGGTGGTATTAATGGTGCTAGTGTTATCAATGCCGCTGGTGGTATTAATGGTGCTATTAATGGGTTAAGAGACAGAGGTAGAAGTTGTGAGTTTGTTCTGAAAAGGTACACGTACAGTAGCTGGCTTTGTAACTAAGAAGACACTTGATTATCATCTTAAATAGATTCCTGAAGAAATTGATTGGATTGGATTGGATTGGATTCAATTTATTGTCATTGTCTCATAAGAGACAACAAAATGGATTTTCCTTACAGTCATAAAAAATAAAAAAAGCACAAACACAGAAGTCCACGACACAACATCCCCACGGCGGCACCAAAGTTAGAGAAGGAACCAAAGTCCAGTCAGCCTCCTCGCTGATCTTCCCAGATGTTCACCCGTGGTCGGGGCCTCCCAAGCACCCCGTAGTCGCCGCCACGGGTGGCCTGATGTTCAGGCCCTCTCGCCGGGAATGATGGAACCCGGACGTCGAACCCCGACGGACATCATCCTCAGCGGCCTGGACCTCCAAATCAGCCACCTCCCACCGGAGTCCGCGGCTCCCGAAGCCCACAGTCTGAGCCGGGCGGAGACCGACGCTGGCGACCCCCGACAAAGGGTCGCAGGACTCCGCGATGTTGGTTAGCGCCGCCCACGTTGGGAGCTCCGCGAACCACAGCTCCGCGATGTCGGTGCAACAGGCTCAGCACTCCGGTACTCCAAACGGCGATCCCCGGTAAGGCATCGCCCGCTCCGCGATGTATCCAGTGCTGCACCGCTGCTGCTGGAGCTCTGGTCAGTCCCGGCAGGAAAGGTCACACCAATCTAGTAGGTAGGCCGCGGAGGGGGGGGGGGTCGAGGACGCGACTCGAAAAAAACCCCAAAAAATGCACTTCAAACATATCAAAAAACAAAAAAGGTACCGGACTGAAGGCGGAGGCAGCCATGACAGCGCCACCAGATGTCCAAAATGAATATATTATAACTATTTGTTTCAAGCCCAGTAACTACGAAGCTGCCGATTTCATCAGTATCATACCCTGTCCCTAGATGCTGACGAGGATTTTAAGGAATAGTTCCAATCAGATCCTGAGCCAGCCCTGACCAACATTCTCAAAGAGGACAAGATTATTGTCCTCTGAGTTTTCACTGCTGGTGTTGGGAGTGAATCATTCCTGTTGGAATGAACTATTGAGAAAGGAAGAGAAGGGAAGATTAACTCCAATGGAATATTATTCCTATGCAAGTATGTGGAATATAGCCTGGTGATCATACCTCAATACCTTTGAGAGGGTGAGAAGCACATAATCACCTGGAAATATCCTTTCTCCAAGCACTGGCATCTTCATGTTGCAGTCAAGACTTGAGATTAGAAGGATATTCCCTTTACCAAGGCTGAAAGTAATCATCGATGGACAAAAAATTGCCATGTTAGGTCCATCATGATTAACCAGTTAGTCTTAAGGCTTCTTAGGCAGGCAAAATCAATGTGAAATCAATTCAAATGAAGTCACTTCAAGACTCGGTGATTCATGAGGATTGTCAGAAGTGTTTCCAAGCACGTCTGTGCTATGCCAACCATTTGCTGATAGTAATTAAACGTCTGGACATTTTCAAAGGCTGTCATTCGCTTTCCAGGGGCTGAGCCCAATGGCTCCATCACCTTCTGTAATACAATTGGTTTGATGAGAAATACGCTAATATTCAGGGCATTTTCAATCAGTAAAGGAAAGCACACCACACGCAGGTGCCAATCAGCAACTGAATTCTGAAGCCCAGAGGAAGAACCCTGCCATCCGTAATGAGGACATGAAAGGCCAAAGCACTCACGTTTTATACTGATAAACGTGACATTTGTAGTTTTCACCAGGGCCATGAAAGAATTTCTCACACTGACCAGTGTACAAATGCTTTCTTTAGAAAACTGTTTTTATGCCATTCCATTGACTGTTATCTATGCAAAGACTCTGAGACTTAGTTCATAAAATAATCAGCCTCCCCCCCCACCAAAGTGATCTACTGCCAGCAATTTGAGTCTGAAGTATCCCCAATGATGTCAGGTAGAGCCTTTGTATCATGTGGTCCATGGCACTTTGTATCAAATGTATCAAATGATGCCAGCGTCCTCAATGAAGCAAATGAAGACGGCGCTCCGGTGAGGGCGGCCCGGCGCGGGGCTGAGACGGCGCTCCGGTGAGGGTGGCCTGGTGCGGGCGGCCCGGCGCGGGGCTGTGAAGGCGCTCCGGTGGCTGAGGCGGCGTTCCGGCGGCGACCTGAATCCGGGGCTCTGCCGCGGGCCAGTGGACAACATCGTCGGGAGCTCGCAGGTCACAGGCTGGTGCCTGTTTTCCGGAGCTCCCACGGCAACAGCTGCGTCCGCTGGACTGGAGGGCGGCAGCTTCGACCACCCCTGGCCGCGGAGCTTGAACCGGCCCGTTCGAGGAGCTCGGTTGAGCCGTGTGACTGACTACCATCGTCCGGTGGAATATCGCCTCAGCGCAGAGGGAGAATGAGGAGGGAAGAGACAGTAACTTTACGATTTTGCCTCCATCACAGTGAGGAGGTGCCTGGTGAACTCACTGTGGTGGATGTTAATTTGTGTTTATTGTGTGTTTTGTTGTTTATTATTATATGTATGGCTGCAGGCAACGACATTTCGTTCAGACTGAAAGGTCTGAATGACAAATAAAGGATCTAATCTAATCTAATGTATCAAATGATGCAAGCGTCGTCTATGCAGCAAATGTATCAAATGATACCAGCATCATCAATGAAGCAAATGCCATCAGCACAGAAGCAACAATCAGCATGCAACAGCTCCACTGGACTGGGCTGTGTGGGCAAATGCCAGATTCACATTTGTACCCCACTCAACCCAAACAAAATGCTGTTCCCAGCTCATCCACTGCCAATAATCCCTTGGTGATCAGAAGAAACGCCAGAAGGGCATGATGAAATAGTATAGCAACTATAGCATGAAGGCATAAGGAAAGGTATTGTATGCTAGGAGAAGCAAAACACCAATTGGCGTCAAGGACATCGTATCCTCTTGGACAGTAGCTCATTTCAAGGGAAGTACTTTGCCATCATTGGTAGGAAAGAACTGCAGATGCTGGTTTAAACCGAAGATAGACACAAAATGCTGGAGTAACTCAGCGGGACAGGCAGCATCTCTGGAGAGAAGGAATGGGTGATATTTCGGGTCAAGACCCTTCCGAAACATCACCCATTCCTTCTCTCCAGAGATGCTGCCTGTCCCGCTGAGTTACTTTGCCATCATTGTTGGAGTGAGACAGAGATAGAAGGAAAGCAAAAGAGCACCTAGCCAGCAGGAGCTGATTTGCAAGAAAATGTTTGTGTCTTCCTAGTGTGTGTCTGTGGAACTGGAATTGGACTCCTGAGGCCTCTCAGAAACACAAAGTAAGTCTCTGACAGAGAGCATTCTTGAATTAAGGAACCGCCTCTGTTGCTGCTGGTAGCCCAGTACATTCATGTGCATCAAAATATCACGGTTCTATCTGGAGGGGCTCCTTAATCCTCCAGATCCACCCTTAATGTCAGATTACTTTGGAAAATAATTTCCATAATGGCACGGTGACGCAGCGGTAGAGTTGCTACCTTACAGTGCCAGAGGCCCAGGTTCAATCCTGACTATGGGAGCTGTCTACAGAGTTTGTACGTTCTCCCCGTGACTTGCGTGGGTTTTCTCCAGGAGCTCCGGTTCCCTCCCACACTCCAAAGACGTACAGGTTTGTAGGTTAATTAGCATGGTAGAATTGTAAATTGTTCCTAATGTGTGGGATAATGTTAGTGTGCAGGGATTACTGGTCGGCACGGACTCAGGGCCTGTTTCCGCGCTGTATTTCTAAACTAAACGACATTAAACCTCGGCACAGTCTATTAGCCCGCATATAGAGCCAATACCTTACCATTTCACTTCTGTTAATTAGCTCTCTCCTTATTGTTTTCTGAAAATGTATTTTCTTATATTCTATTTTTAATCATTAGCCCTCTGTGAATTCTGGAGGAATGTGGATATAGTTCAGGTGGAAAGCAGCTCTTTTGCTGTCAATGTGGTGAGCAGGGTGTATTTGCATAAACATGCAGTAAATTCACCTTCTGCATTACTGGTCCATGCAAAAAAAGTCCGCAGAGTTAATGAATGAATGTGTTCAAATGGACAAGATTCAACATATATATGATCTACTGTTGGCCCTGCTTGCATTCCAGAAAGCAGCAAGATATCCATTGCAATCTCCCAAATGGACCATATTTTGGGAAAGTAACTAGTTAAGTTTTTCATGATGGGATACTTAAGAGTAAAAAAACATTACTACGGATTTACTTTTGCCAATAAATGATTTGTTAAAACTTTCCTTGTCTGACTATCCACTGAAATAAAGAAGAATGTGTTTCGAATTGGACTGGAAATATTGATCTTGGAACTCTTTGTGCACCCATTTATCATGCATTGATTTGCCAGAGCTCAACAAAATACCATTAGCTATGTCGAAAAAAAAAAAAAAAATAACCTGGATTTTTTTCACCACTGTTTCTTTTCCTAAGAAGGACATTTGCCAGATGTGCAATAAAAATGCTAATAATCTATCCATAACCTTTCCAGATATATAATGAATAAAAAAATGTATGTGACGATAATTCTGGATTAAATAAAGCAGATGTTTAACACATACGAAATAAGGTCCTAAAATGTCTACTTTTGAAGGCATTAAACTTAAATTATCTAGTTATTCCAACAGGTGTCACTGTGGTATAAGCTCATGAGGATGTCATTTTCTGAAGCTTCAAGAATATGGTTTCATGTCTTATTATGGTGATGATTGTGTTCTAGACGAAAGAATGCAGCAGCATGACAATAATTATTAGATTGATGAATTATATTCAGTTTTGGTGTCAAATTAAATAAAGGATGTTTGGTGCATCTTGCTACCTGTTTTAGATATATTTACTGAAAGCAGAACACATATTTAAGAAAACATATTTATAAAAATCTATAAAATCTTTGTGTAAGAGCATTTAAATTACATTGTTCATGATGTGGCAATTTCCATGGTTGATGGTGTTAATTGGATGGATTGAAAAGCATGCAAATATTCACGGTACTTCACAGGGAATGTTGACTCCAATGGTTTGGTTCTGATTGAACCTGATGAAATATTTTATTGCACTCTAACTCAGGCAGGGCTCCGAGATGAGGCTCTGAAGTGCCGTTTACTTCAGGAAAGTTAAATGCTCCGGAGTCTGGTTCAATAAATTTTGTCTACAAACATGTAGATTAATATCTATCCCTGTGGAACACTTGGGGATTTAACTTCAACGTCGTTATGTCTATTTTCCAGCACAAATTGAACACACAACAGCCAATTTCGCAGCTTGTTTTAACCATGATTAAATTGGATTTCTCTGATTAATACTTTAAGGCTCAAAGCTGGCTAAAAGCTTTAAATGAATCAGTTGAAATTGCCTGAAAACTTCTTGCGTTCTAGTTTTTGTACAATAACTGTGAGGTGGCCAGTTTAATCTTAAAGTCTAATCATTACATAATTTATGGGCCAAAGCATTGAAAATTAAAGTTAAATCCAGCAATTATATTGCAGACTAATTTGTGTATGATTACTTTGCAGTGGACAGCGTGGATTAGCATAAAAATAGAAATTTTTAAAAAAAATCTCCTCTCTGAATAGAACAATTGACTGCAATGAAAATGAAAATTCTGGAAACCTTTAGCAGGCCAGGTAACATCTTCAGAAGGATATTTGAAACAAAAGGTGACTGTTGTTTCTCTTTCCACAGATGCTGCTTGACCTGCTGAGTATTCCCAGCATTTTCTATTTTTATGTCAAGATATCCAGAGTCTGTAGATTTTTGATTTTTTTGTGGCTGACATTTATGGTTTATGGAGACTAAATAACTTTCTCTGTACACATCATAACTCATACACTATGACAGGTTGTTAAGTAACTCCTTTATTTTGCAGTGCTCATTAATTATTTAGCTAGCAACACATGGCTTATTTTTCAAATACTGTCAGATCCTCAAATACACAATTTTATTAGGTTCAATGATTTTACTAATTTAACATAATTATTGGAGGTTTTTTTTTCGCACTGTCAAATTGGCTATATTAGTACCGAGGCATGAATTATTAGTAATATTTAAGAACACACAAAACCATGCACTATATTTTAGTCAAGGAAACATGTAGGAATTTCTTTTTTGATGAAATGGCAGAGAATGATTTTGCCTGATGCTGTAATAGGTTGTGCCGGTTTGCATTGCCGTGTCAGTTCTGGACTGGCCATATCACAATATATAAAAGCGTGCGAGAAATTAGTACTTCTTTAATGCCCCAGGATTTTCAAACCATTTTATTAGTATGTACTTTCCTGCTTGTCCATTTTTAAAGTAACTTTTAAATGTTCCTCTAGGTCTCATTGAAATTGCATTATTAGCAACTTAGCTCACATAAAACAAATAATGTTTCCCATTCATCAATCATGTTATATCCAATTAGTGTTTTGGAACATGCATTATAGCAGAACTACCTGTTCTCAGCTCTGTAGAACTCTACTGGAAACATTCTTCCTGTCACAAAAACAACCACAGACCATCAAATCTAATTTTTGCTTTTGTGACTGTGTAGGTTTCTTCTGGGTGCTCCTGTTTCCTCCTATATCTCATAATAAATAATAATAATAATAATAATAATAACTTTATTTATATAGCACTTTTAAACAAAATCACTTTGAACCAAAGTGCTTTACAGAGATTGATTAAACTAATTGAATAATTAGACAGAAGATAGACACGAAATGCTGGAGTAACCACACGGCACAGGCAGCATCTCTGGAGAGAAGGAATGGTGACGTTTCGGGTCGAGAACATTTTAGATGAATTTAGTTTAGAGATACAGCGCGGAAACAGGCCCTTCGGCCCTTTTGTGCCGACCAGTAATCCCCGCATACTACAGTAACACTATCCTACACACACACACACACACTAGGGACAATTTACATTTATACTAAAGCCAATTAACCTACAAACCTGTACATCTTTGGAGTGTGGGAGGAAACTGAAGATGGAGAAAACCCACGCGGCCATGGGGAGAACGTACAAACTCCATGCAGACAGCACCTGTAGTCGGGATCGAACCCAGGTCTCTGGCTCTGCAAGTGTTGTAAGGCGGCAACTCTATCTCTGCGCCACTGTGCCGCCCTTCTTCAGACAGAATCGAGAACCAGAGAACCAGAGCCCCTCCCCATGACAAATAAGGACATATAACCATATAACAATTACAGCACCGGAAACAGGCCATCTCGGCCCTCCTAGTCCGTGCCGAACACTTATTCTCCCCTAGTCCCATCTACCTGCACTCAGACCATAACCCTTCATCCCTTTCCCATCCGTACACCTATCCAATTTATTTTTAAATGATAAAATCGAACCTGTCTCCACCACTTCCACTGGAAGCTCATTCCACACCGCTACCACTCTGAGTAAAGAAGTTCCCCCTCATGTTACCCCTAACCTTTTGTCCCTTAATTCTCAAATCATGTCCTCTTGTTTGAATCTTCCCTACTCTCAATGGAAAAAGCTTATCCACTCTGTCTATCCCTCTCATCATTTTAAAGATCTCTATCAAGTCCCCCCTTAACCTTCTATGCTCCAAAGAATAAAGACCTAACTTGTTCAACCTTTCTCTGTAACTTAGTTGCTGAAATCCATAACTAAGAAGCGTCTGCGTGTCACCTGGGAGGACCAGGCTGTTCATGTCATCAGCATTGACTGACAACGTTTTGGGTCGGGGCCCTCTCGTCTGAAGAAAAATCCTGATCTGAAATGTCCATTTCCCTCCAGAGATGTTACCTGACCTTGACCTCCAACATGTTATTGTTATAGTTCATAAGTTCATAAGAGAAAAGGAGCAGAATTAGGCCATTCGGCCAAACAAGTCTGCTCAGCAATTCAATCACAACTGTTCTATTTTCCCCTCTTACGCCATTTTCCTACCTTCTCCGCATAACCCTTGACACCCTCACTAATCAAACCTATTAATCTCTGCTTTCAAAAATAGCCAATGACTTGACCTCCACTGCCAACTGTAGCAATGAAGTCCACAGATTCATCACCCTCTGGCCAAATAAATTCCTCCTCATTTCCATTCTGAAGGTACGTCCTTTTATTCAGAGGCTGTGTCCTCTGGTCCTGGACTTTTCCCATTACTGGAAACATTCTCTTCACATCCCTTCTTTCTAGGCCTTTTCATTTATTTGATGGAATTTGATAATGTATTCACTGTCTTTAACTAAGTACATAAGTTCATTAAATTTTGGCCAACAACCAAATCCTGGGTTTAACATTCCTGCAACTGACTATGGTAGTCAAATCCTGCCACTGCATTTGTTGGTGAATCTTGGGTGTTTCTGGGAGCAGAGGGACTCTTATTGTCTTTGATTAGGGCATACAATGCGGTATTGAAAAATAACTTTTGAGAGACTAAAGTTTCAGTCATGACGAGTTAATGTTCAACAATGTTTACCAGTGTTGAAACTTCATGAATGGATACTATTGTGTTAAAAGACGTGGTTGATAGTGGCTATACACTGCAATCATTACAATATGGCGTACGCACTAAACTGGCATGGATCACCTGGACGTTGTGGTTTCAGGAGACTTTTCTAAAGTAATCCAATTTTTCCTCTCTTGTGACATTTTAACCAATGTTGTCCAAGTCAGTAGCGCAGCGGTAGAGTTGAGGACGGTAGAGTTGCTGCCTTACAGCACTTGCTGCGCCAGAGACCAGGGTTCGATCCCGACTACGTGTACTGTCTGTACGGAGTTTGTACGTTTCCTCCGTGACCACATGTGTTTTCCCCAAGATCTTCGGTTTCCTCCCACACGCCAAAGACGTAAAGGTATAGTAGGTTAATTGGCTTGGTATCATTGTAAATTATCCCTAGTGTGTGTAGGATAGTGTTCATGTTCTGGGATCGCTGGTCGGTGCAGACTCGGTGGACCGAGGGGCCTGTTTCCGCGCTGCATCTCTAAACTAAAAAAACTAAGTCTCATTTTCCATTGACATCGGGCCTGATGGGCAGCTCTCCCATGTGGATGGATCGGGAATACTGTTAAGTGAAGAAAAACTATTGAGAAAATTAAGATCAAACGGGATATGCGGGTTCTTTTGTATTTTGGTTGTCTCGCATCAATGGGTGGATTTCAAAATATCTGCCGTCTGCAGTTCTGCAAGCAATAAGTCATTTCCAAAAAGAAAATCCTTTGACATCAGATACGAAATTGCTTTCTAACCTTCTAAATAACTCAGCTTCTGTCTGGTAGTCTGCGACTGCAGATAAAGACAGCTCCACCATTACGTTGTGGATCCTGAAAAGATAATTAACTGGATTTTTCATAAATGGTCGTAGTGAATGGGATTATTTCCCCCACACAGGAGGCAAGGATACTTTCAGCGTGGTGGGCTTCGTGATTAGAATTCTGATACTTATGCCAAAGGTTAAAGCAAAAATGAAGAAGGATGTCCTATTGCTACCTCCAGCAGGAGAAAGGAGCGGAGCAGAGCAGATTCTCAATTAACAAAAGCTTTCTGTTGGAGAAAAATGTGCAGCATGCCAATGAGATGAATCAGCTGATCTGCACTGCAAAGCTTCAAACTATTTATATTCCTGCTTGTTAAATCTATACCCCCTTTCTCCTGCTAAAGAAAAAAAATCAAAATGAAAACGGGCTGAAAAACACTGTCAGATAAAATGAGCTTTGAAATTACTCATTGAATATTGGTGCATTAAGAATTAATATAGTTGTATGCAAACATTATTCTGTTTTGTCATGCAGGTAGTAGCGCCTGTATTTTAAACAGATTAATTCCTCTGCTGAAATAATGGAAAGATCTATTTGTAAAAGCACTTTTTTTTGCCTTCATCTGTCACAGTATAGTGATATTAGGTTTGGCTTACCTTTGAATAAATGTCCATAAAGTCCCTTTTTTTTAGTCATTTAACAAGAGATGTGGGCTCCACTGGCTAAGCCGGCATTTAGTGCTCCATTCCTAATTGCCCTCGAAGAGGTAGTGGTAAGCTGCCTTCTCGAATTGCTACAGTCCTTGACGTATAAGTATACTTAAAATGTTGCTAGGGAGGGAGTTCCATCATTTTAACAGTGATGGTGCAAGAATGGTGATATATTTCATCAACTTCTGCTGCTGCAGAGTACTCTTGATGGAACAAAGTGGGACAGCATACTAAAATATCTATGATATCCATCAATTAATACATGATGAACATGTATGCCCTTTAAGAACATTGGTAACACTATTTAGACCACAAAATATCTGGAATGTGGTTACATCATTGTAAATCTCCGCCACGGTGAAAACTACAGATGTTTGTCAAATGTCCAGGAGTTCTTTCATTCCTGACGTCCAAAAGATCATGATACAAAGAGTGTCTCTCTATCCCCTTCCCCAAGGTAATAAGGAACAGGCAATGAAAGTGGATTAGCATTTCAGTCTCTAATGTCATGAGCATTTTCTAATTCTGAAGTTAAACAGGTGGGATAAAGTGAATGATGCCACTCCCAAAAATTCCCCATTGCCATAAGTAGCTTGCTAGAACTTCTAAGAAAGGTGCTGCGTAAATTGTGACAAAATCATAAAAAAATAAATCGTGAAATTGCAGTCATCCACATTCTCGTTTTAGCGTTCCAGATTCTTGTATCAAAAACTATTTCACAGTATGACTAAATCTCATATCTAATTATTTTGGAGGTATTTTATTACATTGTTGCATAACTGGAGTTCACCAATTAAAGACTGATTGAACAGCCCTGAACGAGGAACAAGTGGAGATGAGGAAATACAATGTCTGTAGTTGAGATATGGAATGATGTGGATATATAATCGTATATAAGTGGATCAGAAGGATGAATGCGATTTTTGTGTCACTTGGCTGCAACATATGAAGTGTGGCTTGTGACAAAGGCAGCAGAGTAGTGCATAGGACTGCTGCCTCATAGCTCAATGGATCTGGGTTCAATTCTAACTTTGTGGTGTTTGTGCTGTCTGTGTGGTATGTGGAAGTTCTACTTAGGACCATGTGGTTTTGCTTCGGGTGTGCTCTGATATGTCAGGCTAATTGACCACTTTAAATTGCTTGAATGTTTAATGGATGGTAGAATCTGTGAGGAATTGATGGAAATGTGGGAAGAATAACATGGGGTTGATGATCAGTGCAGATCAATAGGCCCTCAGTAGGCCAAGGGGCCTGTTTCTGTGCTCTATGATTTTAAGCCCATGGTAAATTGAGAACACAGGCCTGTAAAATATTTGGGATGGCTCACTAGCTGGATACATTACCAGGGAGTCAAGCAGGTAACCCCAGTTTAATCCAGCCCACACTACAAAAGGGGATGTTTTCCTACCTGGAGAAAGGACAGTCGTTCCACCTGTGAAACCTGGGAAATGCAAAAGAATGGCACAACAGTCCATCGACATGGCTCTGCGGCTTCTCAATCAGTGCTGGAAGCCCCTAGACTGGACTGAGAGAAAGGAAGATATGTCTATAACCTGCGGCTTCCAAGAAATTTGCCAGATTTGGAGTGGAAATATTTTAAAGTTCCAGGCATTCCGTGACTTGTGTAGTATACGACTTACGTAAACCTGGACAGGTAAATAACTCACAATAGGTGGTCGTGTTTCCAGAATCACCAGTGTTATTGCAATGGGAAGATGGTGAGGACTTGCTGTCCACTCCACACCGATATAAAAGTGTTGCTCGGGCTTGCTGCTCTTGCAGTTTTGGTCACTGGAATAGCAAGCGAGTGCGAGAGGGCAACCCACTGGCATCTTCCACTAGAGGCACTAGATAGTTTTGAAGGGCCAGAGCATGAAACAATCAAATCAATTACTGGGCAAGTGATTGCCAGCTGCACTGTGAACATAAAACCCAGAAGCAAGTGTAGATAGATCTATAAATTTATTTATAAAATGGGAAGTATTCCTTTTCTTCACCCAGGTGATCTGATCAAAGATTTACTATATGTAGCATAGATTTTGCAAGCATCGGATCAGTCCAAACGGTGTGGGATTTTCCAAAACATGAAAACTATACACATGGAGGAGAATACCGAAAGATTTTGCTTTGGTTCTCTCACTCTGAATGTACTGTGAATGTGCTAAGCATGTATAAATATCGATTAAAGGGCAGGAAATCCTGGAATGTGAACTTGTAGCAGTTAATTGTTGCAGCCCATGTTCTTGAAATGAATAATGGATTGACAGCTCTCCTTCAGTTTTCTCATGATGCTCAAAAATGAAGGAAGGGACTCATGGGGTTGCTGCACTGGAATGAGGTTTCTTGTGCTCAGCCACAGTAATCCGTGCTGCTATTTGTACAGATATGCACACAGACACACACACCCACACGCAACTGCATGCACGCATGCGCACATGCACACACACACACACACAAACATACCTGGGTGTGCAAGACCTATGTTTTCACAAATTTTGCTGAATCATAATTCAGATTAACATTTAATAAGAAAATTATGACTTTTTTTTTTCCAAGGTGATATTACTTCTGGTACCTCAAAGTTTCTATATGCTAGGAATCTCCGAGACCCAGAACTTTATTTGGACAATACAATTGCATTCACCATATGAATGTCAGTAAAAGTGTCCATGTAGTGAGTAAACAGTATCGTGGAATCACCAACTATTTTCCATAGTCTTGCTTTCTGTGCTTCTGCATTGGAAGCAAAAGCACAATGACCAGAATTCAATGAAGTTGATGTATCCACCAGCATACTTTGTAATCACTCCAAAGGGTTTTGGGATGCATGAGCAATTGGCCCACTGGAATTTATGCTGACTAATAGTCATTGGTGAACTGTTGCTCCTTGATGCGGGCAGATTTGCTTTTATAAAGTGTATTTTATGAATCAGGTCATCCCATTATACTCCATAGTGAATGCAGTACATTGGATGCATTTAATATGCACATGCACCAAACTGATCCAAATTTGTACAGACTTTGTGCACAGCCGGTTCAGTAAGCAGATCCCGCCGTCAAAGCCCATTATTTATCGTCATTGCCAAGGCAAAGTTTATATTATAATCCCCAAAACATCTGAATAATTTTGTGTACAGTGGACACCATTGGAATTTAGTTTAGTTTAGTTTAGTTTAGTTTATTGTCACAAGGTACAATGAAAAGTTTTTGTTGCGTGCTAACCAGTCAGCAGAAAGACAATACATGATTATTATCGAGCCATTCACAGTGTACAGATACATGATAAGGGAATAGAGATTTAAAAATGTGGAGCGATTGTAATGTGTGATCGCAGATCCACTTCTGTGACTGGCACGTAAATAGTCGCCTGGGCTGGGCACCATCTTGGAATAGGTATTGTGTTATCTATCTGTGCATTTTTGACCATACATCATGTTATTTGAGCTTATACAATTGCTTCTTTACTTGAGTCTTCAACATGTATGATTCTGATCAAGACCTGCAGTAAATTGCCTCAATGTTTGGCTTAATCTGTAAGTGAGCTTCATGCTCCTTAATAGCACTATGTGAATCTTTGAACACGTGTCTATTGCTCTAATAGTTTGTTCTTTACATAAGATAAGATATGCCATAGATATGAAGTTCATATATTTGGAAGAATACATTCTTCCAATTGATCTGTAATTCTTTGAGACATTTTTTTCTAAAATAATTTTGGTTTGGTTGTATGGTTGGCTTCTGTGAATGGCTTTATAGTTTGACTATAATGGAATTTATAAATCATTCCTGACCTGAGATGTTCAGTGTCTTGCAAGAATATTTTCAGATTTAGATTGCTATTTGTCATTGGCCCTTTGCTGAGCTTCTTTTTTAGTTAGTTAAAGTGTTTTGTTTGGAGGTCTAAACTTTTTTATGTGGTGGGTGGGGAAGGGGGAAACTATCCTTCAGGGTCCCTACCTGGTCGGAGAGGCAGCTTTTCTCCGGGCTGCAGTTTCGACCCGTCCTCGCGGCCTACCAGCGGGCCTGGAGCGGCGTTTCCTGTCGGGGACCGCCCAGTACCACGGCTTCAGCGGCGGCACAGCGCTGGAGCGCTATCGCAGAGCGGGCGATGCCTTGCCCGGGTCGCCGCGTTGGAGCTCCGGTATGCTGGGACCGACGATAAAAAACATCGCAGAGCTGTGGGTCTGAGGAGCGGCCAGCTGCGGGCGGCGGCGCTGACTTTACATCGGGAGCCTGGGATCTCTCGACGAGATCACCAGTTGAGGAGCTCCATCCGGCGCGGCCTTGTGGCTTCGGAAGCCGCGGCCTCCAGTACGGAAGCGGCCGTTCCAGGGTTCCCAAGCCGCTGTGAGGATTCTCCCAACGCCGGAGCACCATCACCCGGCGAGAACGGCCTGGAACATCGGGCCTCCGTGGAGGCAACTCAATGGGCCCGATTATGGGTGAACTGGGATGGGGACTGGACTTTGTGCCTTCTCTCATAATGGGAACCATTGTGGGGGGATGTTTTCATGTTTAAATGTCTTTATTATTGTTATGTCTGTATTCTTTCTTTATGTGCTGCACGGAGAGGACGCTGGCGCTGTTTGTTCGCCGCTTCTCCGTTTGCTATTGTCTGTTACTATTGTACCTACTAGAGAAGGGGCGGTACTGGACCTCCTGTTAGGAAATGAGATGGGTCAGGTGGCAGAGGTATGCGTTGGGGAACAGTTCGGGTCCAGTGATCACAATACCATTAGTTTCAATATAATTATGGAGAGGGACAAAACTGGACCTAGGGTTGAGATTTTTGATTGGAGAAAGGCTAACTTTGAGGAGATGCGAAAGGATTTAAAAGGAGTAAATTGGGACAGTTTGTTTTATGGGAAAGATGTGGAAGAGAAATGGAGTACATTTAAAGGTGAAATTTTAAGAGTCCAGAATCTTTATGTCCCTGTTCGGTTGAAAGGAAATCGTAAAAATTATAAAGAGCCATGGTTTTCAAGGGAAATTGGACACTTGGTTCGGAAAAAGAGGGAGATCTACAATAATTATAGGCAGCATGGAGTAAATGAGGTGCTTGAGGAGTATAAAAAATGTAAAAAGAATCTTAAGAAAGAAATTAGAAAAGCTAAAAGAAGATATGAGGTTGCTTTGGCAAGTAAGGTAAAAGTAAATCCGAAGGGTTTCTACCGCTATATTAATAGCAAAAGGATAACGAGGGATAAAATTGGTCCATTAGAGAGTCAGAGTGGACAACTATCTGCAGAGCCAAAAGAGATGGGGGAGATATTGAACAGTTTCTTTTCTTCGGTATTCACCAAGGAGAAGGATATTGAATTATGTGAGGTAAGGGAAACAAATAGAGTAGCTATGGGAACTATGAGGATCAAAGAAGAGGAAGTACTGACACTTTTGAGAAATATAAAAGTGGATAAGTCTCCAGGTCCAGACAGGATATTCCCTAGGACATTGAGGGAAGTTAGTGTAGAAATAGCAGGGGCTATGGCAGAAATATTTCAAATGTCATTAGAAACGGGAATAGTGCCGGAGGATAGGCGTACTGTGCATGTTGTTTCATTGTTTAAAAGGGATTAAGAGTAAACCTAGCAATTATAGACCTGTTAGTTTGACGTCAGTCAGTGGTGGGCAAATTAATGGAAAAGAATACTTAGAGATAATATATATAAGCATCTGGATAAACAGGGTCTGATTAGGAACAGTCAACATGGATTTGTGCCTGGAAGGTCATGTTTAACTAATCTTCTTGAATTTTTTGAAGATGTTACTCGGGAAATTGATGAGGGTAAAGCAGTGGATGTTGTGTATATGGACTTCAGCAAGGCCTTTGACAAGGTTCCTCATGGAAGGTTGGTTAAGAAGATGCAATGGTTGGGTATTAATGGTGGAGTAGCAAGATGGATTCAACAGTGGCTGAATGGGAGATGCCAGAGAGTAATGGTGGATGGTTGTTTGTCAGGTTGGAGGCCAGTGACGAGTGGGGTGCCACAGGGATCTGTGTTGGGTCCACTGTTGTTTGTCATGTACATCAATGATCTGGATGATGGTGTGGTAAATTGGATTAGTAAGTATGCAGATGATACTAAGATAGGTGGGGTTGCGGGTAATGAAGTAGAGTTTCAAAGTCTACAGAGAGATTTATGCCAGTTGGAAGAGTGGGCTGAAAGATGACAGATGGAGTTTAATGCTGATAAGTGTGAGGTGCTACATCTTGGCAGGACAAATCAAAATAGGACGTACATGGTAAATGGTAGGGAATTGAAGAATGTAGGTGAACAGAGGGATCTGGGAATAACTGTGCACAGTTCCCTGAAAGTGGAATCTCATGTAGATAGGGTGGTAAAGAAAGCTTTTGGTGTGCTGGCCTATATAAATCAGAGCATTGAGTATAGAAGTTGGGATGTAATGTTAAAATTGTACAAGGCATTGGTGAGGCCAATTCTGGAGTATGGTGTACAATTTTGGTCGCCTAATTATAGGAAGGATGTCAACAAAATAGAGAGAGTACAGAGGAGATTTACTAGAATGTTACCTGGGTTTCAGCAACTAAGTTACAGAGAAAGGTTGAACAAGTTAGGGCTTTATTCTTTGGAGCGCAGAAGGTTAAGGGGGGACTTGATAGAGGTTTTTAAAATGATGAGAGGGATAGAGTTGACGTGGAAAAGCTTTTCCCACTGAGAGTAGGGAAGATTCAAACAAGGGGACATGACATGAGAATTAAGGGACTGAAGTTTAGGGTAACATGAGGGGGAAGTTCTTTACTCAGAGAGTGGTAGCTGTGTGGAATGAGCTTCCAGTGAAGGTGGTGGAGGCAGGTTCGTTTTTATCATTTAAAAATAAATTGGATAGTTATATGGATGGGAAGGGAATGGAGGGGGTTATGGTCTGAGCGCAAGTATAAGGGACTAGGGGAGATTATGTGTTCGGCATGGACTAGAATGGTCGAGATGGCCTGTTTCCGTGCTGTAATTGTTATATGGTTATTGTAAAGCGACTTTGAGTCTTAGAAAAGCGCTATAAAAATTAAATTTATTATTATTATTAATTACCTCTGCTCTCGATTCAGCAGGCAGCAGCTGTATCAATATCCATACTGATCACTAGCTTTCATTTTAATTTTAACATAGCAGCATTTTCTATTGTTGCTGTTGATGGCATATGCGCTGTTTAAACTTTGCACTTCATATGGCTCTGGGCTTCAATATGACAAATCCTTTCCTTTGTGGCTTCCTATTATCAATGCTGTCCTTGGATTGAGAATCATTGCAAAGTAACACATTTTGGGCTTTCCATGCTGGTCCCAGTCTCAAGTACTGAGGATGTATGACGCATCTTTAACAGGTGGAGCATTTTATTGCTCAAATCTTGCATATATGGAAGGGTCGATCTTCATTATTATGATTGCAGCTTTCCACATCATTCTCACCTCATGAAGTATGCATACAAAATGCAGTATGTGCGGCACAGTGGCGCTTGTAGCCTTGAGCCACTGCTCCACAGTGCGGCAGACTCAGATTCAATGTTCACCTTGGATGCTGTCTGTTTGGAGTTTGCACTTTCTCCTTGTAATCACATGGGTTTTGTCCTGGTTACTCCAGTTTCTTCCCTGATCCCAAAGGTGTATGGATTGGTAGGTTAACTGTAAATGCCTCCTGGTGTGTAAAAGAATGGTTGAATCTGGGTGAGGGTGAGGGGGGGGGGCAAATTTGGTGGGAATGTTGGGAGAATGTAAAATGGGATTAATATAGGATTAGTGTAAATGGGTGGTTGATGGTCAGTGTGGACTGTTGTATGACCCTATACTTCATGGAATGAAATCTTGTTTTTGTCTTGCAAAGCAACAGTTGTCAGTGAAAACGGTGTATGTATCCAAACATATTTCTGTTACTAACTCTTATGTTCTTTGATAGTTTTGTTTTGAGCAGACACATTTCTGACTTCAATCACAATTTCAACAGTATTGCTTTCTCTGATAAACATCAATTCTATAGAACAATTGACGAGCTGCTTTATCCCCGTGCTCAAGGCTCATGATATAGCTGGACTGAGTTGAACTGGTACCTCGCATTGTTCCTGCTTTAAGTGTTACAAGGTTTGTCAAATGCACACACTACCTTTTGTCTCTCCTGCTCACATGAACCTTGCGTCCTGGCACTTTAGTTTTGCTTGTTGAAGCTACTGTGACACATAATGACTTTGCGATTCATCATACCAACAGTTGTTTGATGCTTTTCACAACTTTATTTCTTCAGACCTTTTCAATACGTTTTCTGCTCATCTGCACCGCCATTGTAACGTGAACATTTCTGAGGTTTCCTAGTCTCAGTGTAAATGAATGCAGTGTGCAGTTATTTGTGAAAAACTTCTGAATGGTGGGCATTGGGGTTCTTCTCAGATTATTCTCGCACAAGGACATAATAATGAACACACACAATCAGATTAGTTAGTTTAACATGCTGAGGATGTTGGAAATTCATTCAAGTTTCTTTGACTTCATGTGGAAAATCTTCCTTTCTTTATCAGCCAACAGAGTAAGACAATGATCTCCTCTGTGATTTGTTACATGAAAGCAGCCTCCTAGTAACACCCTGGCTTGAAAGTATATTGCCGCCACTCAGTCACATTGTTGGGCTCACTTGCGTATTGTGACAATCATTGTATCGCATAGATGATCTGAAAGCTTAAGACAAGCATGGGATATGAAGACTTGCTGAGTTGAGAAGGATTGCAGAAAATGGAGGCTCCATCAGATGAGGAAGAACATGAGTGACTGATGCCTCTGAATTGAGGAGCAGCGTGGGAGGCAGATATCTGGTGAGGTTGGAGACACTTCATTTGCTGAACGATGATGGCAGCTGAATGACGTGTGGCCATTTTTGTAGGAAGACCTCACCTCCTTTGGCCAGGAAATCATTTACCAGGATCTCTGTCCTGGATCTGAGTTCATTGAGAAATGAGCCAGGCTTGGGTTGCCTGATGAGGAAATCAAGCCACCATGATTGGTAAACAAAAACAATGGTTACATTTCTGGAGTGGTACAATTCATTCTAGTTATGATAATTGTGTTTCACTCCAGAAAGTTTGTTTTAAGCCCCTGTCCCACTGTACGAGGTAATTCACGAGTTCTCCCGAGTTTTCCCCTGATTCGAACTCGGAGAATGTCCGTAGCGGGTTGGTAGGAGTTCATGGATGTCTCATAGTGGCTCGTAATGTTAACGGTAGGTACTCGGGACATCCGGTAAACTCGTGACGTTTTTTCATCCATGTAAAAAATGTCCACGAGGAAAAAAATACTTGTGATGAAAAAAATTGTTACTTTTTACTCGTACGAGCTGCTACGAGACATCCACAAACTCCTACAGACCCACTACGGACATTCTCCGAGTTCGAATCAGGGGAAAACTTGCAAGAACTCATGAATTACCTCGTACAGTGGGACAGGGGCTTAAGCGACCTGATCTGCATGCGTGAGTTGGGCTGGAGGGCCTTTATCAGTGCTGTATGGTTCAATGACTGTAAATAAATCATTTTTAAATGGGTAAAGCTAAAGAAAGCAGAATTATCACAAACTGCAGAGGTCCCAGCACAGATCCGTGCGGAACTCCACTAGTCACAAACCTCCAGCCAGAATATCTGCCTTCTACCACAATGTTGTTTTCTATAACTAAGCCAGTTCAGAATCTATCCAACCAAGTTATCGTGAATCCTGTACATCTTACTATTCTGGATCAGTCTACCATGAGGAACCTCATCAAAAGCCTTACTAAAATCCATGTACATAACTTCCACTGCCTTATCTTCATCAATCTCCTTTGTCACCTCCTCAAAAAACTCAATCAAGTTTGTGAGACACGACCTGCCACCTACAAAGCTGTGCTGGCTATCCCTCATTAGCCCATTCCCAAATGAGAGTACGTCCTATCTCAAAGGATTCTCACCAATAATTTCACTATCTCTAACGTGAGGCTCACTGGCCACTTGTTCCCTGGATTTTCTCTACTTCCTTTCTTGAACAAAGAGCAACATGGCCACTCTCCAGCCCTCCAGGACCTCGCCTGTGACTAAAGAAGAAACAAAGATCCTTGTCAAGGCCTCCACAATCTCTCTTGCCTGGAATCTCTCAATAACCTGGGATGGTTTGCATCTGGCACCCTGGGGACTTATTTACCTTAATGTTCTTCAAGACATTCAGCACCACCTCCTTCTCGATCTTAAACTGCCCTTGCATATTTGTATTCTCCACACTGACCTCACAGTCCTCCAATTTCTTCTCCTCAATGAATATAGATACAAAGTACTCATTTAGTACCTCACCTACATTCTCCAACTCCAATCATAGATTCCCTCTTTGAGTGGTTGCACTTTCTCCCTGGTAACCACTTTATTTTACGTAAAAAGCCTTAGATTTTCCTTAACCTGTCTCGACAATGACATTTCATGGCCCTTTCTGGCTCTTCTAATTGCCTGCTTGAGTTCTTTCTTACTCGCTTTATATTTCCTCATAAGCCCAGTCTGATCTAAACCTGGCAAACCCTTCCTTTTTCTTCCTGACCAAGCTTACAACCATCTTGGTCATCCACGATTCCTTTACCTTGCCGTCCTTATCACTCCTCCTTACTAGAATATACTGATCCTGTACCTTGACCAGCTGGCTTTTAAATGGCTCCCATATGTCCTCTGTGGATTTAGTCAATAACACCTGATCCCTATCTACTCTCCTTAGCTTCTGCCTAATGACATTGTAATTTGCCTTGCCCCAATTAAATACCATCCCCTGTGCCCCAATAAAATACCATCCAGACCTGTCCCTTTTCTAAACAACCTTGAAATCGATGAAGTTATGATCACTATCACTAAATTCTTCTTCCACTGTAACAGCAGTCACCTGGCCAGACTTGTTTCCCAATAAAAGGCCCTGTATGGTACCTGTCCACGTGGACTATCTGCATGCTGTTTGAGGAAACCTTCTTGCATCTAACAAATTCTGTCCTATTTAATCCTCTGGAGTAAATATCCCAATAATTCTTTCCCCTGCCTTAACCCAATGACTCCACAGCAGAGATTTCCAAAGCAGAAACATTTCTTTTTTCATTGTCCTAAATTTCCCAGTATCAACAATCCTAATATATTCTCTGCATTGCCATGTCTTAGTGATTCAGAACAGAATCATGGAAATTAATGGCACAGGCTGTTTAATTACTTAAAATAATTCCATAGTTACCTATAGTTTATTCCCTGAACTAAAAGGCTACTTGAGGTCCAGATTGATTAAATAAGTAGATTTAGCTTGGCATTAATAAAAAATAAATCAAATCAACTAAAACCAACCCATTTAAAACTTGTAAATAATTAACAATGTTAAACAAACCACAACTATTTTAGTGAACCTATCTTGTACTATGAGATCCAAGGAACTGCAAGAACCGGTCTGGCAATGTCTCTGGAGAACATGGATAGGTGATGTATCATGCCGGGACCCTTCTTCAGAATGATTTTTCGTGGAGGAGGAGGGGGGAGGAGGGGGGAGGAGGGGAGGAGGGAGGTGAGAGTAGTTCAAAGCCTGGAAGTGATAGTTGGATACAGGTGAGGGGTAACAGGGGAAGTGGCACATGTTTGGACAAAGGCCAGGGATAAAAAGGCAATGTATGAGATATGGAGAGAAGTGGTGTGAAATGAGAAGCCAGAGGAAGGAAAACAGGTGTGGGGTGGGGGAGAAAGGTTGAAATGATGTGAAACCACATGGGGCACAAGGAAGAGAGGGAGAAAAAAGGTGGAAGGAAAGAAGGGATGGGGCTATTTGTAGATTAGTTGCTTAGTCTCCTACTTGTCTTTCTATTCCACAGCCCTACAATATGCTTGTATATCTCTGGTAGTGGTAAATTATGATCTCAGCAAGATCATTAGATTCCATACGGAAACCAGGAAGCAATGCAGTTGGGAAATGGTGGGCAGAGGTCTGCCAGTAATATTGTGGGTTTTACATCATTGCAGGGGTCCTAAAATGCTCCACTACATGCTTTGAGAAAGTTAGACTGTAGGACTGTTGGCATTTATTAGCAAGACCTGAACCATGTAACATTGCTACCTCAAAATCACAGCATTTTGTAGTCATGAAGAGTTGAAATTTAAAATGTGAAGCACCGCATGTTCCATAAAACTTGTGACATTCTATGTTAGCTTTTCTAAATGGCAGCTCATTCTTAACCATTGGATGAGTATCAGAAAATTGCAGGAATTGCACCATTAACATACAGTAAATTATGCTGGACACGAAATGTTAGCGTTGCTATTTCATGGTGGAAGGATCCTGTTAATGGAGTGATTAAAGGTGCTGATATGCTGCTCAACCTTCTAGGCACAGACGGCGACAATTAAAAATCTGCAGTCTCACTACTGCACCCTATTCCTCAAGTCATATTTGAATATCACATTTCAATTTTTTCTCTTCCTGCCATTGCCTTCTCTCTTCTTTTGCCTTTTTTTCCATCCAGTCTGCCATTCCCATTCTCTGATCAAGGTCTAAAGTGTTGTTGAACTCGTTCCAGAGCTTCCCATCCTAGTTTATCTTAGAGCACCAACTGGAGCAGAAAGATGAGGAAAATGATTTGTGTTGTGGTGCTTCAGGAATTCTTGGCCTGGAGTATCAGGCTCCATGGCGTGACATGGAAGTCAACAGATAAAATGAAATTAGGTCTGTCGCAGTGCCCGCTGATCCTACTACTTCGCACTGAGGGCTGCGTTATATTTTGTTCTTCACCCTTCTTCAGACTGATTCAACATGCTAAGCTACTTCAGCACTTTGTGTTGTCTCACCTTAAAACTAGGCGCTGATGCCGCTGGTCTGCACCAGTGGGCCTTCTTTACCGGCTCCTGCACGGTTTGGTTGAAGTGCAATAGTTGCGGCTCTCGTTGTAGCCCCTGCTGTCATCTCTTTCTTCATGCCGCTGCCAACGACAAGATGCGCTCAGTCACCATGGGGCTCCCTCCCCTCTCACCTGCTGCCAGTTCTTCCAGTTGGCAGTTCTTCCCCCATCGCTCTGTCCACTCAGCCTCTCCTCCCACTCCACCGCCATCTCTTCCTCATTCTCTCCTGTAGTCGCCGACATCTTCCAAGGTGGAGGAGGCGGTGATGGTGGGGTGGGGAGCGGTCAAAGTGACGGCTGACAGGAAGGAGCGGCAGCTGGTGAGAGTGGAGGGCGCCCCATGGTGACCGAGCTGATATACTTATGTTTAAGTATTTTCTCCTGTGCACCATTATCATTTGTGTTACCCATTGAGTTCCGTATTTAAGTGCTGACGTTTGGCTCAGTCTTAGATTTTTAATCATGCTGAACATTGTACTCTTGTGTTAAGGATTTTCTCCATGCTGAGCCTTATACTCTTGTTTATCAGGATTCCAGTAAAACGTATTTTTGTGTTAACTGATTCCTGTGCCTTCTCTGTGCTTAGAGCTACATATCCCTTGATATTGTTATAAGGTAGCGAATAAAATGTTTTCCCATTACCCATTTTGCATTACAGTCAAGTAACAATTACATACCAAAGACATATGCAACATTCCCTTCAAATACATTATGTGTATGTATGTAACTCCTGAAGGTTTGCTGTGGACTATTTACTATGATAAAATAAACTGTAACAAAATCCTGGAGAGGTTCAGGAGGTTACGTCATGAGGTTAAATGAAGCTCCTGCACGAAGCCATTAAAGGTTAGAGAGGGGAATATTTTACTTGTTGTGTATATAGTAAAAAAGAGATTAAAACAAAAATAGAGGATATTACCCAGTATTGTGTCTCAAGTTTGGCCCTGCTGAGCTGGTTTTCAGGGTCTCTCTTTTTAAGTAACAAACACCTACGTCCAGCAACAAATATCCATCGCCAGAGACAAATGACACCTTGTCTTTTTCAGATCATCACCCAGAGCCAGCTGCTGTTTCCATTCTTGGCCAAGAGGTTTAGTTGTGACTGAAAATGCTACTGGTTCAATTTCCACAACAAATGTGCAGAGATTGATGCCATTCCTTGTACAAAGCCCCCTTAGGCCTGCAAAAAGAGGTCATGATGTTCTGAGTTGTGCCGATTAATTTATTGGAAATTTAATTCCAGCCATGATTTTTGTATACATGAATTTAAAGTCTTTGATATTTGGAGACAAAGCTTTTCATTGATGTGTCCATTGCCTGTTTCGTTATGTTTTGGAAAAACACATCAGATGTCTCTTCCACATCTAACTAATTAGATTGTTTCCTTCACACTTCAGTAACTAATTCATGCAAAGCAAAATGAATATATTTGGAAGCTCTTTTCCAAATTCATCTTAGTCTCTTGCCATTTCCCCATACCTCTGCACATTTGTCCTGTTGCACAAACTCTTTTGCTGTTATCCATATCAAAATCAACCACCTGAACATTTTTCAAAAAACAGAGAGCTCTTCCCCATCTTTTTTTTATCATGGATCGAATGGACATGGAGAGGATGTTTCCACTAGAGGTCATAGCCTCAGAATTAAAGAACGTTACTTTAGGAAGACAATAGACAATAGACAATAGGTGCAGGAGTATGCGATTTGGCTGCTCGAGCCAGCACAGCCATTCAATGTGATCATGGCTGATCATCCACAATCAGTACCCCTTTCCTGCCTTCTCCCCATATTCCATGACTATCTTTAAGAGCTAGTTCTCTCTTGAAAGCATCCAGAGAACCAGCCTCCACCGCCCTATGAGGCAAAGAATTCCACAGACTTACAACTCTCTGTGTGAAAACGTTTTTCCTCAACTCCGTTCTAAATGGCTTACCCCTTATTCTTAAACTGTGGCCCCTGGACTCAGTTCTGGTTCTGGACTCCTTCAACATCAGGAACATGTTTCCTGCCTCTAGCGTGTCCAAACCCTTAATAATCTTATGTTTCAATAAGATCCCCTCTCATCCTTCTAAATTGAGCCCAGCCACTCCATTCTATCAATATATGACAGACCTGCCATCCTAGGAAATAACCTGGTGAACCTACGCTGCACTCCCTCAATAGCAAGAATATCCTTCCTCAAATTAGGAGACCAAAATTACACACAACACTCCAGGTGTGGTCTCACTATGGCCCTGTACAACTGCAGAAGGACCTATTTGCTCCTATACTCAACTCCTCTTGTTATGAAGGCCAACATGCCATTTGCTTTCTTCACTGCTTGCTGTACCTACATGCTTAATTTTAGTGACTGATGAACAAGGACCCCCAGATCCCTTTGTACTTCCCTTTTTCCCAACTTGACTCCATTTAGATAATAATCTGCCTTCCAGTTTTTACCACCAAAGTGGATAACCTCACATTTATCCACATTAAACTTCATCTGCCATGCATCTGCCCACTCACCCAACCTGTCCAAGTCATCCTGCATTCTCATAGCATCCTCTTCACAGTTCACACTGCCACCCAGATTTGTGTCATCTGCAAATTTGCTAATGTTACTTTTAATCCTTTCACAACCATATATAACAATTACAGCATGGAAACAGGCCATCTCGATCTTTCTAGTCCGTGCCGAACACATATTCTCCCCTCGTCCCATACACCTGCATTCAGACCATAAACCTCCATACCTTTCCCGTCCATATAACTATCCAATTTATTTTTAAATGATAAAAACGAACCTGCCTCCACCACCTTCACGGGATGCTCATTCCACACAGCCACCACTCTCTGAGTAAAGAAGTTCCCCCTCATGTTACCCCTAAACTTCTGTCCCTTAATTCTCAAGTCATGTCCCCTTGTTTGAATCTTCCCTACTCTCAGTGGGAAAAGCTTATCCACGTCAACTCTGTCTATCCCTCTCATCATTTTAAAGACCTCTATCAAGTCCCCCCTTAACCTTCTGCGCTCCAAAGAATAAAGCCCTAACTTGTTCAACCTTTCTCTGTAACTTAGTTGCTGAAACCCAGGCAACATTCTAGTAAATCCCCTCTGTACTCTTTCTATTTTGTTGACATGCTTCCTATAATTAGGAGACCAAAAAATTGTACACCATACTCCAAAATTGGCCTCACCAATGCCTTGTACAATTTTAACATTACATCCCAACTTCTATACTCAATGCTCTGATTTATAAAGGCCAGTACACCAAAAGCTTTCTTTACCACCCTATCTACATGAGATTCCACTTTCAGGGAACTGTGCACAGTTATTCCCAGATCCCTCTGTTCACCTGCATTCTTCAATTCCCTACCATTTACCATGTACGTCCTATTTTGATTTGTCCTGCCAAGATGTAGCACCTCACACTTATCAGCATTAAACTCCATCTGCCATCTTTCAGCCCACTCTTCGAACTGGCATAAATCTCTCTGTAGACTTTGAAAATCTACTTCATTATCCACAACCCCACCTATCTTAGTATCATCTGCATACTTACTAATCCAATTTACCACACAATCATCCAGATCATTGATGTACATGACAAACAACAGTGGACCCAACACAGATCCCTGTGGCACCACACTAGTCACTGGCCTCCAACCTGACAAACAACCATCCACCATTACTCTCTGACATCTCCCATTCAGCCACTGTTGAATCCATCTTGCTACTCCTCCATTAATCCCCAACCATTGAACCTTCTTAACCAACCTTCCGTGAGGAACCTTGTCAAAGGCCTTACTAAAGTCCATATATACAACATCCACTGCTTTACCCTCATCAATTTCCCGAGTAACCTCTTCAAAAAATTCAAGAAGATTAGTCAAACATGACCTTCCAGGCACAAATCCATGTTGACTGTTCCTAATCAGACCCTGTTTATCCAGATGCTTATATATATTATCTCTAAGTATCCTTTCCATTAATTTGCCCTTTCATCTAAATCATTAATACATATTGTAAATATCTGCGGTCCCAGCACCGAGCCTTGCGGTACCCCACTAGTCACTGCCTGCCGTTCTGAAAGGGACCCATTAATCCGTACTCTTTGTTTCCTGTCTGCCAACCAATTTTCTATGCATGTCAGCAACCTACCCCCAATACCATGTGCTCTAATTTTGCCCACTAATCTCCTTTGTGGGACCTTATCAAACGCTTTCTGAGAGTCCAGGTACACTACATCTACTGGCTCACCCTTGTCCATTTTCCTAGTTACGTCCTAAAAAATTCCAGAAGATTAGTCAAGCATGATTTCCCCTTCGTAAATCCATGCTGACTCGGACCAATCCTGCTACTGCTGTCCAAATGTGCTGCTATTTCATCTTTTATCATTGACTCCAGCATCTTCCCCGCCACCGATGTCAAGCTAACTGGTCTATATTTCCCTGTTTTCTCTCTCCCGCCTTTCTTAAAACGTGGGATAACATTAGCTACCCACCAATCCACAGGAACTGATCCTGGAATCTATAGGACATTGGAAAATGATCACCAATGTGTCTACAATTTCTAGAGCCACTTCCTCAAGCACCCTGGGATGCAGACCATCAGGCCCTGGGGATTTATCTTTCTTCAGTCCCATCAGTCTACCCAACAACATTTCCAGTCTAATGTGGATGTCCTTCAGTTTCTCCGTCACCCTAGATCCTCTGGCCACTAGCACATCAGGGAGATTGTTTGTGTCCTCCTTAATGAAGACAGATCCAAAGTACCTGTTCAACTCATCTGCCATTTCCTTGTTCCCCATAATAAACCTCTTTCAGTCATCAAGGGTCCAACTTTGGTCTTAACTAATTTTTTCCTCCACATACCTAAAGAAGCTTTTACTATCCTCCTTTATTTTTCGCTAGCTTACCTTCGTACCTCATCTTTTCTCAACGTATTGCCTTTTTAGTTATCTTCTGTTGCTCTTTAAAAGTTGCCCAATCCTCTGGCTTCCTGCTCATCTTTGCTGCATTGTACTTGTTCGCTTTAATTTTTATACTGTCCCTGACTTCCTTTGTCAGCCATGGTCGCCCCTTACTCCCCTTGGAATCTTTCTTCTCCTTTTGAATGAACTGATCCTGCACCTTCTGTATTGTCCCCAGAAATAACTGCCATTGTTGTTCCACTGTCATTCCTACGAGGGTATCTTTCCAGTCAACTTTGGCCAGCTCCTCCCTCATGGCTCCATAGTCCCCTTTGTTCAACTGTAATACTGACACCTCCGGTTTACCCTTCATCCTCTCAAATTTTAGATTAAAATTTATCATATTATGGTCACTACCTCCTAATGGCTCCTTTATCTCAAGTTCCCTTATCAAATCCAGTTCATTACACAACACTAAATCCAGAATTGTCTTCTCCCTGGTAGGCTCCAGTAAAAGCTGCTTTAAGAATCCATCACGGAGGCACTCCACAAACTCCCTTTCTTGGGGTCCAGTACCAACCTGATTTTCCCAGTCTACCTGCATGTTGAAATCTCCCATAACAACTGTAGCATTACCTTTACTACATGCCAATTTTAACTCTTGATTCAACTTGCACCCTATATCCAGGCTACTGTTTGGGGGCCTGTAGATAAGTCCCATTAGAGTCTTTTTACCTTTACAATTTCTTAGTTCTATCCATACTGACTCTACATCTCCTGTTTCAATGTCACCCCTTGCAAGGCAGTGAATTTCATTCCTCACCAACAGAGCTACCCCACCCCTCTGCCCACCTGTCTGTCTTTTCGATAGGACGTATACCCTTGAATATTCAGTTCCAAGCCTTGGTCCTCTTGCAGCCATGTCTCTGTAATTCCCACAACATCATACTTGCCAATATTTAACTGAGCCTCAAGCTCATCCACTTTATTTCTTATACTTCGCACATTTATATACAACACTTTAACTTCGGTATTCACCTCCCCTCTCACACCGGTCTCTATTGGCCCTGACCTTACTCTCTTACCCCATCTCAAACTTTCCTTCCCATTGATTCGGGAGTCTTTTGTAACTTTTCCTGTACTCACTTCCCCTTTAACTCCATCTTTATACTCCCAATTTGTCAATCCCTTTCTCCCCACTGTTTAGTTTAAATCCACACGGGTTTGACACGGTAAACCCACAAGGAGATGAGGAGGAATTTCTTTAGTCAGAGGGTGGTGAATCTGTGGAATTATTTGCCACAAAAGGCTGTGGTGGCCAAGTCAGTGGAAATATTTAAAACAGAAATAGATAGTCTTGATTAGTACAGGTGACAGAGGCTATGACTGAGCAGTGCTGACATGGAAACAGAATTATTATATTACCTGTGATCCACTCATCTAATGAGGGCTTACTGCGGATCACATTCCCGGCACCTGTTTTGGGGGTGTCTAAGTTTTTCAAGCAAGAAAATACAGTTCAAATTAAAAATGTTCTACATTAACTATAATTTTATAATGTAAAATAGGACAGAGTATTTGGATTCTCATTCTCGCTCAAAAGAAATCTGTATCAATAACTGAAATAAAAAACACAATATTCGCACATGTGCCATGCATATAAAACAATGCTACATTTTACATTCCAGGCTCCATAAATTGCATTGTGTTTCTAAATGGTTTTTTGAAGCCCAAGCAGCCGCTGACATTGGTGGATGCAATCGGTAGAACGAGTGGGTAATTGCAATATTTCTGAATCTGATTGACTGGATTAATGCATAATTGCTAATCATAGGTTCTGGCATTAAAAAAAGCAATAAAACGTGTTCAGTAGCATTTAAAACGTGACAGATCAGTAATTATGTTTAATGATATTAGTGGACAATTTCTTTATCTGTTCACATGACATTCCTTGACTTATTATTTCAATGGATGTATTAAACCAATTAAAGGTTGATTTATGAGATCATGCTTACAATTTGGAACTTTGCCCACAATGACTGCAGATTGGAATCCAAGTCTAGGCTAGGACTTTATTCCTTGGAGCGCTGGAGGTTGAAGGGTGATCTCATGGAAATGTATAAAATGCCTGTCACACGAGAGGCCTGGTCCCCCAACGCAATATTCCCCCCCCAACGCAATATTGCACCACTCACGTATAGCCCCCCCCCCGATGCACGGCTCATTTCCCCTCATCCCCCAGCGCTCCCTCCCCCTTCTCTTCACACTCTCTCTTCTTTCCCCTCTCCTCCTCCCCTCCCCCACTTCCTCCCTCACCTCTCCCTCCCTCTCCTTTCCCTCCCCTCAGTCACCCCCTACCTCCCTCCGTAACTCCTCTCCCCTCCCTACCGTCTCCTATCCCTCTATCCCCCACTCCTAGCCCTATCCTCCCCCATGATCCCTTCTGGCCTCCCTCACTGCTCTCCTCTCCCTCTATCCCCGCTCCCCCTCCTTTCCCTCTATTCTCCCTCCTCTCCCACTCTCCTCATCTCCCCCATCTCCCTCCCTACTCCTCTCTTCTCCCCCCCTTCCTCCTTCTCTCCCCCCACTTTCTGTTCTCACCTCCCCAGGATCTTTCCCCTCTCCTCCTCCCCTCACCCCATCCCTCTCTCACCTCCCACTCCGCTTCCTTTCCCCTGCCCTCAGTCCCTCCCTCCCTCCATAAAAAGCAGCATCTGCAGTTCCTTCCTCCACAGGTAATTCATTGTTAGCTGTGGTTTAGATCCCATTGACTTTACGATTGGACCAGTTGACTTGACGTGTGTGGTGTGTGTTGTGTGTGTGTGTGTGTGTGTGTGTGTGTGTGTGTGTGTGTGTGTGTTTCAAAACTCCGTGCAAACTGCTCGGCCACCCTGCAACCCGACTCTCCCTCCCTACCTCTGCCCACTCCGGTTCAGCCGCTGCTCGTCTGTCCGACCGCCCACTGCTGCGGCTCGGCCTGTTCCCGCCCTGCCCGTCCGCTGCAGCCGCTCGGCTCTCACCGTCCTGCCCACCTGCCTGCCTGCTCGCTGCCGCCGTCGGGCCGTGGAGGGGGGGGGGGGGGGGGGGGGTTGAAGTCAGTGTTTGTCACGGTGGGCACCATGAGTTTTAATGAGCTGGTGAAGATGATTTCCTCTGAGAAGGCCGTGAGGGTGAGTTACTGCAACGGCGGCGGCAGAGGAGATGGACCCGGGTAGACGGGAACGCCATTGCCGCAGAGGGCGGGCGGGGGAGAGGGATGAGTGATGAGGGAGAAAGAGACAGGACCAGATAACGTTTACAATATTCCACTGATCGGAATGAAACTTATTGCACTCGCAGCACAGGAGAACGGTGAGTAACCTGGCAAGAAATCGTAGCGCTATCCCATACCATTTTCTGCAAAGAGAAAAACCACTCAAACCGGAAGAGCACAAGATCAGAGTTTTAGTTATGTATAGATAGATAGATAGATAGATAGATAGATAGATAGATAGATAGATAGATAGATAGATAGATAGATAGATAGATAGATAAGGGGAAATGGTTGGGTGAAAGTATGGAGTGTTCTACCCATGGTAGGGGAATCAAAACCAAGAGGACATATGTCAAGTCAAGTCAAGTCAAGTTTATTTGTCACATACACATACGAGATGTGCAGTGAAATGAAAGGGGCAATGCTCGCGGACTTTTGTGCAAAAGACAAACAACAAAACAACCAAACAAATTATACACACAATCATAACACACATATTATTTTACATAATAAATAATGGAAGGAAAAACGTTCTGTAGAGTTAGTCCCTGGTGAGATAGGTGTTTGAGGCGAAAGGGGCAAGATTTGACATGAGGGGCACATTTTTTAATCAGAGGGTGGTGGATATATAGAATAAGCTGCCAGAGGAGGTAGTTGAGGCAGATATTATAATAGCATTTAGTAGACACTTGGACAGGTACATGGATAGGAACATTTTGAGGGATATGGGCCAAACATGGGCAAATGGGACTAGCTTAGATGGCGCATCTTGGTTGGCATGGAGGGGTTGGGCTGAAGGGCCTGCTTCCATGCTGTATATCTCTATAACTTTATGACTCTATGAGCTCTGCACTGACAGCACCTCCCATTCTCCTTTCATGGGAAGCATCTGGCAGAAATACCAGGGTGGGTTCCAACAAAATAATGAGATACTATTAGTAGGTATGGGAGAGAACTGTTAATGCTACATAAACAGCCCAAATAAGGAGATAAGTTAGTGCTACATGAAAATGATTGCTTGTATGGTGAGATAAACCATGTCTTATTTACTTACATTTAGTCAATTGCATATATAGCTGGTGTCTTTGGTGCAAGTTTCCATTTCGGTCAATTACTAATGTTAATTTTGCGGATTCAATGATCAAAGAAATGTATTTTTACTAGGCATGTTTTTTTCAATGGAACACTAAATTCCTTCCATTTGGCCTATAACATGCTGGTCAATTAGATATAAAAATCATGTTATATTGCAGAATGCATTTTGTGAATACATCTTTGGACACTTCTACAATTTAAGAAATGGATAGATGTCTATAACTAGTAATTGCCCTTTGCATAAACATAATTTTCTGGGCCAGTATTACATTTGTGTCCCGTTTAACTGTAAAATCTCTACCTTTTTTTGAAAATTGAAAATTGAGGAAAAACAACGTTGTTGTCAGAGTTCTCAGATGCTTGCAGTCTGAGGAGTATGATGAATGCTAACAAGATTATGATATGCCAATGTACCAGCTGTTCAGAGCTGATCCCTTATCCATAAAGACTTGGTCTTTTGAGATTTGTAATTTAGTTACCAATCCATAACTTACACAGCATTATAAAGCATAACAATAAGTTTAATTTGACACCATTTTTGAATTTCCTAATTCACTTTTTATATCTCAAGTAATAAAAACGTTATGGCCATTAGCATACAATTAGGTAATTAGCATCTTGTTCCCTTCGATTTTCTATGTCAAGACAAAAAAGATTGTGATCGTGTGCTGTCAGAATGCCATAACCTATGATAGGTGAAAAACTGAATTCAATTTTCAGTTATCATAGAAAGTTACGGGCTTTTGAAATCAAAGATCACAGCTTTTTTTGTAATGTCCATTGAAAATCAATAAAACAAGATGCTAATTTCCGAGTTGTAGAAAATGGCCAAACGTCAATTACTAGACTTGAGATATCCAGTCCATTTGGTGTCAAAGGATTAACTTTTTGTTATGCCTTAGTGTGATGGGATAATATTCACAAATACTTGACAATAAAAATCTCAAATTTTTAAATTGCTACTATTTACAGAGAACTGTTAATGATTCATAAACAAATGGAAGATAATTTAGTGTTGAAAATTTGCTGTAAATTAAACCATGTCAATTTAAATCGGCTTTCTAGTGGGTTCCTGCATGTGGAACGCGCTGGTTTAGAACGTTCACATTGCAGTGGATTTCGGTCCCAAATGTTAATTTTGTGGACAATGATCAAAAAATGTATTATAAACTAGATGCCTGTTGTTTTATGGAGTTGAACAGACACACTTTACTGCAACATGGTGGTCAAAAAGCCCCTTGTACATGTAAAAATAAGGCAGTGCACCACCACCACATTTGCTTTATAAAACCTTCTACAAAGTTACGCACGATGAAGGTCTGAAACTAGTGGAAAGCCCTTTGCATAAATAAATAGTGGACCAAAAAACACATTTGTGTCCCATGCTGTAAAATTAGTCAGTAACTGAATCTAGCATGGATGATGCATTTTGTTGTCAGCATTCTCAGATGCTTGCCAGATAAAGCAGCAATCAGTAACAAGATCATAGAAGACACCTTGTACTGTTGTTCAAGAGCCAGCCTCCCTTATTGCTGGCTCAGTGTGGATGGAACTGCTGCCCACTGTTCAGTGCTATAAAGCAAATGAGACTGATGAACCAACGTTGCACTGTTCTGCCACCAGAGTTATTGGGAATGTGTTGCTTGAGCTGCACAGGGATTTTGCCCCATTAACATATAATGATGGTAGAGAAAAATGCTGGAGAAACTCAGCGGGTGAGGCAGCATCTATGGAGAGAAGGAATAGGCAACGTTTTGGGCGGGAAAAAGAAAGAAAAAGTGGAGTCGGTGGGCTTGTGGGAGAGCTGGGATTTCCATGGTCAATTCTTCCCTTCCCTCCTAAACCTCGCAACCGCAGGAAATGCTGCACATCGCTTTACCTCCACCCTCGACTCCATCCAAGTACCCAGGCAGCCTTTCCAGGTGAGGCAGAGGTTCTCCTGCACCTCCTCCAACCTCATCTACTGCATCTGCCAACATCTCTACATCGGCGAGACCATACGCAGGCTCCCGGTGGCTCAGCACTTCAACTCCTCCAACCATTCTGAATCTGACCTTTCTTCTCCATTGCCAGAGTGAGGCTCAGCGCAAATTAGAGGAACGGCACCCTATATTTCGCTCAGGTAGTTTACACCCCAGTGGTATGAACATTGAGTTCTCTAATTTCAGATAGTCCTTGCTTTCTCCCTCCTTCCCCTCCCCAGCTCTTCCCAGCTCTCCCACAAGCCTACTATCTCCGCCTCTTCTTTTCTTTCCCCCCCCCCCCCCCCCCCCCCCGACATCAGTCTGAAGAAGGGTCTCGACCCGAAACGTCGCCTATTCCTCCTATCCATAGATGCTGCCTCACTGCTGAGTTTCTCCAGCATTTTTGTCTAGCTTTGATTTTTCCAGCAGCTGCAGTTCTTTCTTAAACATATAATGATGAGTCAGAGTACAGAAAGGAGATCGATAAACTGGTTGAATGGTGCCTGAAAAACAATTTTGCTCTCAACTTTCATAAGACCAAGGAGCTGATTGTTCAAGAAGGGAACCAGTCTTCATTGGCGGGTAGGCGGTGGAGAGAGTCAATATCTTCAAATTCCTGAGGCGTTCACACCTCTGATGATCTGTCCTGGGACCAGCATATTGATGGAATCACAAACAAAGCTTGCCAATGCCTCTGCTTACTTAGGAGTTTGAGGAGATTCAGTATGTCACTGAACACCCTATATCAAACCTTTAAAAGTGTACAGTTAACAGCATACAGACAAAGTTGCATCAGAGCCTGGTTCTGAAATATGAATATCCAAGAATGAATCAGGCTGGTGATCATGGTGGACATCACGGGTACTGACTTCCCCACTATCAAAGGGATCTACAGAAAACTTTGCCTCAAGAAAGTAGCTAATGGGATCAAAGACCCGCACCATTCTGGCCATGCATTTGTCTCACTGCTACCATAATAAGAAGGTACAGGTGCCTGAGAACCATTACCTCCATGTTCCGGAGTAGCTTGAACATCAACCATTAGGTTCTTGAACCACGCTGCACAACCTTAACCTAAAAGTGGCGGCGCTGTTAACAGCTGCGGTTCGACTGCAGTCCGTCTGTTTTTACTTTTGTTGTTGTTTTCTTTGCCTTGTTTTAGTTAATTTTGGTTTATTAGGTTGTATGTGGGGGTGGGGGGGAACATGTTTTCTGTCTCTTCCTTCGGGGGAATGCGACGTTTTCTTGTCGTATCCCCCTTCTCTGCCTCCGTCTGCGCTGAAGCCTAATGGCGGAGCTGGTGGCCTCCAACTGCGACTGACCTCGAGGCTCCAGAGGCAGAGCCAGCCAGGACTAGGTTGGCCGACTTCGGGGCTGAGGCTGCGGGACTCGGAGCTGAGGCTGCGGGACTCGGAGCTGAGGCGGTGGCAGCCCAACTCGCTAAGGCGACGTTCCGGCTTTCGGCAGCGGCCCAACTCGGAGCTGAGGCTGCGTTCCGGCGGCGGCCCGACTCGCTAAGGTGGCGTTCCAGCTTTTGGCAGTGGCCCGACTCGGAGCTGAGGCTGCATTCCAGCGGCAGCCCGACTCGCTGAGGTGGGGATCCGGCTTTTGGTAGCAGCCCGAATCGGAGCTGCGGCAGCGGCAACATCACTTTGGAGGTTCGGCCGCGGGCCCAGTGGACGACCGGGAGCTCGCAGGTTGCAGGTTGGTGACCTGTTTCCGGAGCTCCCGCAACTACAGCTGCGTCCACTGGACTGGAGGGCGGCATCTTCGGCCTGGATCGCCCCAGCGCAGAGGGAGAACAAGGAGGGAAGAGACAGAGACTAAGACTTTTGCCTCCACCACAGTGAGGAGGTGCTTGGTTAACTCCAAGCACCTCCTCCTTGTGTTTATTGTATTTGTTATTTATTATTATTGTGTACGACTGCAGGCAACGAAATTTCGTTCAGACCGAAAGGTCTGAATGACAATAAAGGTATCTATCTATCTATCTATCTATCTATCTATCTATCTATCTATCTATCTATCTATCTATCTATCTATCTATCTATCCCTACCTCCATACCGAACCACTGCAGACTTTGCACTCCTTTCGTTGATCTATGTAATGTATATTTTGCACTTATAATACCTGATAACTTACTGCACATTTGTTATTGTTGCTATTATATCCAATGTGCCTGTAAATCTGCAGTGGGTAATAATTTCATTCTTACGGTTCATTTCCAGTGCACAAGACAAATAAATTTGTTAAAATGACAATTTAGTTACCATTAGATCATGAAGTTCCAGATGGTCATGTGGTAAAGTCTAACACCTCCAGCTGTGCCACCTTAGGAAGACATTACACTGGGGATATTTACTGAATGCACGACTTCTACACTTACATGGATATGACAGCTAATGAACTATCTCGTTTCAGGACAACATTTTCAGCACATGGGACAGAAGCTGCTGCACAGCTGGTCAACAGATTGTAATTTTGTAGGAGGGGAGACAGTTTCATTTTTGGAATAAGGCAGTAATTTTTACTTTCAATGATTTTAAGGCAATAAATATTTTTGGTAAATGATCTTTATATTTCTGGCAAAATTGCAATTCTTCTTACTCCGGTCTTAATAACATTATTACACCTTATGATCACATTTACTGAGGTACAGTGGAATTCATTTTTGCCTACAGTTCAATAACAGTATTAATATACATAGGCACAATCATAGATGAAGTACAAGCGTATACGAATAGTACACAGTATACTGGAATTGCCAGGTTTTGACACATTTTTCAAGCCCAAGTTGTTGTAAGTGTAGAGTTCTTAACGTAGCCGTGAAGGCCCATTGTCCTGTTGGCACTGCAGGGTTGGCTTGGCCAAGTGAAGACACTGGTGTCCTCCACTGCTGCTGCACCGCTCCGTGCTGCTGCAGGTCGCCTCCAGTCCATGTCTCTTGGAGCGGTGCCCGATTTGATTTTCTGCAAGATCTCCTAATGCTCCTCTTTTGGGTCAAAATGTTATAGATGCATATTTCCACACATTGGCTTATAAAACTATGAGATTTTAAATTAAGAAATTGATCTAATGGCACAAAAAGACTTAATATTGAAATAATAATGTGGCTTTTTATAATCTAAAGTCAGGACTGCTACATATATCATGGTTTCTGTTTTGAACAGCACAAGGAGAAATCTTCTTCTGGAATTAGTGAGATAAAGTTGTTTTTTAATTGTTACTCAGGCATACAACTGGAAATATGGATTACTATTATTAAATGATAAAAATTACATCTATTGATGCTCCTGAACACATCATCAGTGATATAACCTGGGGTCATTGGGTGTTTCGTGTCTTTCAACCTCAGACTGTCTCACCCAGGCGACCCAGCCGCGGTTGATCAGACGACGACTTGTGATCAGGTGACATTCGTTCTGCCTCTGTGGTGTTCTGTGGCTCTTCTCCTCTCCATTCCGTTGATGCCCAGTGCACTCAAGGCTTTGTAGAGCAATTGCCCTGCAAAACCTCTGCAGCCAACCTCGATGGGCATACACCTTGCCTTCCAGCCCTGCTTACGGCAGTCTAAGACCAGCTCTTGATTCCTGGTCATCTTCCTCTCGTGGGCCTCCTCCAGATGGTCCTCCCACGGCACTGTCAGTTCCAACAAGACGATGTTTTTGGTCGCCTCTGAGACCAGGAGGATATCTGGCCTCAGGGAGGTCGTGGCAATGTGCTGTGGGAACTTCAGCTGTTTCACCAGGTCTACAGCTTCCTGGCTGCTGTGGTTCGTGGCAGCTGCACTCCGGCCTTCACGATGGTGATCATCTGGGTGGTGGGCCGTTCTCGTCTACAGCTGCTGATTCCCATGCTGATGGCTTCTGCAATGGGATTAAGAACCTGGTCGTGATGCCAGGTGTACCGGCCCTGCCCAAGAGCCTTTGGGCAACAGCTCAGGATGTGTTCCAACATCCCCTTGCCTGAGCATTGCGGGCAATCTGGAGATTCCGCTTTGCCCCAGATGAAGAGGTTTGATGGGCTGGGCAGGACACCGTACACTGGCTGGACCAGGAACTTGATGCGCTGTGGTTCAGCCTGCCAGAGCTCAGTCCATGTGACTTTTCGGTCCATGGCCTGCTCCCACCTTGTCCAGGCTCCCTGCTGCCTCAATCCAACTGCTCTGGTACACCTCTCCTCCTCCACCATTGCCCTCACTTCCTCCTGGACCAGCCTGCACCTCTCCTTCCCCTTGGCCTTGTCAAACTGGGGAGTTGGGAGGATTCCCAGGCCTGCTCTTCCCCGAGTCACTGCTCCCACCAGGACTCTGTGGCGTATCCGAGACTCCGCTTGCAGCACGGCTTCGCCGGCTCTCCACTTCCTCCCAGTTTTCACCTCCACCCCTGCCTGAGCCACCTTGGGGTCGCTGGAGTCCCTGTACAGCATCACCTCTCTGGCCCGAGTCACCTTAAACCCCTCCTCCAGGGACTTCAGGGGCAGCTGGAGCTTGGTGTTATTTCCGTAATGGGCGATGCTGCTAAGGCCTGAGAAAGCTGCTGACTTTCCTCTCCAATCTCTCTACGATGGATATTGGGACTTCGTAGACAGGCAGTGGCCAGAGTATCCTTGGCAGGATACCATGCTGGTAAATCCATGCCTTGAACTTGCCGGGAAGCCCCGACTGGTCCACTGCTCTCAACCAACTCTCCAGCTCCTGACAGGTTGCCTGGACAGATGCTGTATCCTTCAGGCTGCTGTTAAACACCTTGCCAAGATTCTTCACTGGCCTTTCGGAGACAGTTGGGATTGGTGACCCTTCGATGCTGAAGCGGAAACTGTCCATGACTTTGCCCTTTTCAGCATCAGTGACCTTGATTTTCCTGGCTTAAACCTCATCCTTGCCCATCCAATCAGTTTCTCCAACCCCTGCAGGATCCACCTGCCTCCTGGCACTGACTCAGTGGCGACAGTCAGGTCGTCCATGAAGGCTCTGATGGTTGGCGCATTCCTGACTTGGTCCGAGGGCCCCGGCACTCTGGCTCAGCAGGCTTGACGATCATGTTCATCGCCAAGGCAAAAAGGATCACAGAGATGGTACAGCCTGTGATGATCCCAACCTCCAGTCTGTGCCACTCTGATGTTACTGACCCTGATGAGACTCTCATGCTGAACTGGTTGTAATAGTCCAGGATGATATCTGCCACTTGGCCCGGCACATGATGCTTGGCCATGACTGTCTGGATCAGCTTGTGCAGGATGGAGCCGTAGGTGTTGGCCAGGTCAAGCCAGAGCACTGTCAGGTCTCCCTTGTTCTTCCTGGCTTCTCTGGTGAGCTGGGTCACCACTCCCTTGTGCTCTAGACACCCCGGCACCCCAGATAAGCCTCCCTTTTGCACTGAGCTGTCGATGTAGCCATTGCTGGAGAGGAAGTTGTTCAGCCGCCTCGCCACTATGCTGAAGAAGATCTTGCCTTCAACGCTTAACAAGATGATCCTGAACTGATCAATCTTCTTGGAATCTTCTTCCTTTGGGATCCAGACTCCTTCAGTGAATCGCCACAGCTGCGCCACTTTACCTCTCCTTCAGATGACTTTCAGGATCTTCCACAGCCGTTTCAGTAACAAGGGGCAGTTCTTGTAGACCCTGTAGGGGACTCTGCTTGGGCCAGGGGCTGAGCCAGATCTTGCTCTCTTCACAACATCCTGGACCTCTTTCAGGAGTGGTTCTCTATTATAACTGATTGAAAGTTAATGGAACAGGCAGATTCTTGTTCCCGTGGTGGAAATGTTAAAGGCTAGAGGGCATAGCATTAAGGTGAGAGAGCAAGATTTAAAGGAGATGTGCGGGCCAAGTGTTTTACACAGAGGGTGGTGTGTGCCTGGAACATCTTGCCAAGGGTGGTGGTGGAGGCAGCTACAATAGCAATTAAGAGGCTTTTAGATAGGCACATGGAAATGCTGTGATTTGAGGGATATGAATCACGTTTAAACAGAGGAATTTAACGGCATCAAATGCAGCATGGAGATTGTGGGCCGAAGAACCTGTTCCTGTCTCGTACTGTTCTATATTCTATACGGGGCAACTATCTGAGTGCATTTTTTTCACCCCTGATTGCCTGTTCAAAATTCTTCCTAATATATTTACTTCTGTTTGTTTAAAGGTAAACTAGTCCTCGCAATTGTTTTTTCCCCCACAGCTTCTAATTACTAAGTTGCACCTGGCAATTTGGCCTATGTCTGTGTCCTTGTGCAAATAATCGCAGCAGTATTTCCTTGCTGGTTTGCCTGTGAATGTCAGTTAGTGAATGCTTTAGATGACAGGACTATCACAGCTCTTTATGATATTCTTGAAATTGCATTGTAAATATTAATGGATTTGGAAAGACATTGTGGATTAATTCACAGTCCACGTTTAACCTTCATCTCCAAAGTAGGTGCTAAGATCAATAATATATACAGCACCAAGGAAACAAAAGCAACTAAAACTGTTGTGTTGTGCAGGAAGAAACTGCAGGCAGACAAAAAATGTTGGAGTAACTCGGCGGAACAGGCAGCATCTCTGGATAGAAGGAATGGGTGACGTTTCGGGTCGAGACACTTCTTCACTGAAGAAAGGTGTCGACCCAAAACGTCACCCATTCCTTCTATCCAGAGATGCTGCCTGTCCCACTGAGTTACTCCAGCATTTTGTGTCGTTGTTTAGTTTAAACTAGCATCTGGAGTTCCTTCCTACTGGATAGACTCGGCTTGTACTCGTTAGAATTTAGAAGATTGAGGGGGGATCTTATAAAAACTTACAAAATTCTGAAGGGGTTGGACCGGCTAGATGCAGGAAGATTGTTCCCGATGTTGGGGAAGTCCAGAACAAGGGGTCACAGTTTAAGGATAAGGGGGAATTCTTTTAGGACCGAGATGAGAAAAACATTTTTCACACAGTGGTGAATCTGTGGAATTCTCTGCCACAGAAGGTAGTTGAGGCCAGTTCATTGGCTATATTTAAGAGGGAGTTAGATGTGGCCCTTGTGGCTAAAAGAATCAGGGGGTATGGAGAGAAGACAGGTACAGGATACTGAGTTGGATGATCAGCCATGATCATATTGAATGGCAGTGCAGGCTCGAAGGGCCGAATGGCCTACTCCTGCACCTATTTTCTATGTTTCTATGTTTCTACGCAAGGAACTGCAGTTGCTGGTTTATATCGAAGATCGACACAAAATGCTGGAGCAAGTCAGGCAGCATCTCTGGAGAAAAACAATGGGTGATGTTTCATCTCAGAACCCTCTTTCAGAACATTCTTTTAGAAATCACTCGCCTTTTAACTGGAACTCGAAAGAGGGAGCACATAACGCCAATTCTGGCCTCCCTCCACTGGCTCCCGGTGCACTTTCAAGTTATTTTAAAATTATTTTATTTGTTTTTAAATCTCTAAGTGGGCTCGCCCCGCCTTACCTCTCTGAACTGCTCCACCCATACGCTCCTGCCCGGTGCCTCAGGTCAGCTGATCAGCTGCTCCTGGAGGTACCGAGGTCTAAGCGGAAGCTCAGAGGGGATAGAGCCTTCTCTGTTGCTGCTCCAGCACTCTGGAACACCCTGCCGTTGCACATCAGACAGGCCCCCTCACTGTCCATCTTCAAAACCAGTATTAAAACACATTTATATTCCTTGGCTTTTGACACTGCTTGAGACTTTGCTCCTGTTTTTAGTGCTTTTAATGTTTTTAATTTTTATTGTTTTTACTCTTTCGTTTAATGTTTGTATTGTTATGTAATAATTTCTTGTCCATGATCAGTCATGTTCAGCACTTTGTTGCAACTGTGGTTGTTTTAAAGTGCTCTATAAATAAAGTTATTATTATTATTATTATTTGAAGAAGGGTTCCGACCTGAAACGTCATCCATTCCTTTTCTCCAGAATTGCTGCCTGACCTGCTGAGTTACTACAGCACTTTGTGTCTATCTGCCATGTGTGCTTTTAGTATTTTCTGGCAAAGGACTCCTCCATCTGTTTTTTCCAAATCTCAATAAAACTTTTCAAAATGGCAGGTTTCTTTACGAAGGAGATTTCCTGGCCTGCTGTTCTGCAGTGCTCAGAGTCCTTCAACAATGCACTCTGAAAATGATAAAATGAGTCTGAATCAAAATCGGTCAAAATCGGTCTTTTCTCTTTTGCAAACGACATTGGAACAGTTGCAAAGAACAGGGCCACTGAGTTAAATTGCTAAATAGTAGCGTAAAAAAATGGAATGCCAAATCAAATTGCAAAGTATTAAAATAATCTGACATGAGCTACATTGAATGTGTTGCCCTTGGCACAGAGGACATGCTCCAGTGCCCCTGGATTAGTTAGTCTTTGGTCCATTCCAGGATTAGAGAAGTACATAATCTAGGCTGACGTTTCTGTGCAGTTCCGAGATAGTACTGCATTATCGGAGTTGTCATCACTTGGTCAAAAAATTATCCCAAGGCTCTTGTCTACATGTTGCACCACACATCTCATGACATTAATTGAAGAGCAGGTGGTTGTCCTGGCAAACAGTTAGATATGAAACAATGCCATCAAATGAAGCATGACAAGGCATTGTTGTTGATTTCTGTTGTTAGTTGCTTTATTTCTTGTTTGTAGGGTCAACAAAGGTGCACATTTTCTGCAAGATTTGCCACCGCACCTTAAAATTAGGCAGAATAATGTCTACTGAAGAGGACTTTGGGTACTGCTAGAATGCAACTAAGTTTAGTTTTGTTTATTATTGTATTGTATTGAGGCACAGTGAAAAGCTTTTTTGTTGCATGCTATCCAGTCGGCGGAAAAACTATGCATGA
This sequence comes from Leucoraja erinaceus, assembly GCF_028641065.1. Lineage (NCBI taxonomy): Eukaryota > Metazoa > Chordata > Chondrichthyes > Rajiformes > Rajidae > Leucoraja > Leucoraja erinaceus. Next base: position 64,536,167 of record NC_073382.1, read on the forward strand.
TTAAATCTAGCCGTTCACATTGTACAGATACAGGATAAAAGGTTTAACATTAAGTACAAGAAAATGTCCTATAATGCCCAATTAAAGATAGTTTGAGGGTCCAATGAGGTACAGTAGATGGAAGCTCAGAACCACTCTCTAGTTGGTGAGAGGATGGTTCAGTTGCTTGATAACAGCTGGGAAGAAACTGTCACTAAATTTGGAGGTGTGTGTTTTCAAACCTGTACCTCTTGTCTGATGGGAGAGGGGAAAGAGGGAGTGATTGGGCTGAGACTGATCCTTCATCTTATGATAGTAATACTTACTATAACATTTAGGACATATGAACTTCAATTAATAATGATTAATTTATTCTGATAGTTTAGGTTTAGGTTCATTATTGTCATGTGTGTCGAGGTACAAAGAAATGCTTTGTTTTGCATGCTAACCAAACAGATCAGGTATACCATAAATCCATATAATCAAGTACAATAGAGCAAAGGGGACTATGCACAATGCAGAATATTGTTCTCAGCATTGTAGCTCCATATAGTGCATTAGTTCCCTTGCCAAAGTTCAATGTCCTCAGTGAGGTCAATCAATCAATCAATCAATCAATCAATCAATCAATCAGTTTTATTCGTCACATATACATATAAGTGCAGTGAAATGAATTTTGCCAGCAGTGGTACAATCAATAAAAATAACCCATAATAGACAATACGATTTAACACAAACATCCACCACAGCATTCTTCACTGTGGTGGAAGACACAAAGTTCAGTCAGACCTCCTCCATTGTTCACCCGTGGTCGGGGCCATAAACCTTCGTAGGCACTGCTACGGGCGGCCAGATGTACAGGCCCTCTCGTTGGGCCGGTCAAACACACTCGTGGCTTGGAGGTGCCGAATCGGCGCTTCCCTACCGGAGACTGCGGCTTCAGGATGTTGTAGGCCGCAGGCTGGCGGTCGGAGCTCTTCTCCGGCTGTCCCCGGCGAGGGAACCCAGGCTCCGGATGGTAAGTCCACGCCACACCCGCAGCTAGAAGCTCCGCAGACCGTGACTTCAGGATGTTATAGGCCGCGGGCCGGCGGTCGGAGCTCTTCTCCGGGGATTCCCAACGAGGGATCCCAGGCTCCAGACGCCGTGCCCAAGGCTAAAAGCTCCGCAGACCATGGTTTCAGGATGTAACAGTGCGCGGGCCAGCAATCAGAGCACTCCCTTCTGGCGACCCCAGCAAGGGCTCGCCCATCCGCGATGAAAAGTCCACGCTGCGCCCGCTGCTGAAACTCCGGGCCTGACTCCGGGAAAGGCCGTTCCAATCCATGCTGGTAGGTTGCGAGTGAGGCGACATGGAAAAAGTTGCCTCTCCGTGGAGGAGGTGACGTAAAGCGGTTCCTCCCTTACCCTCCTTACCCCCCTCACCAACCCCCACACAAGACACACTGAGAGACACTAAAACAAACATTTGGACACACTAAAAAAAACAAAAAAGTAGAAATAACGAACATGCTGCTGGCATTGCAGCCGTCTTGCAGCACCCCCACTGACGTAGTAGAGGTGAATCACCCAGTTCCCTAGTTTATAGAACGACTGTTAAGAAGCCTGATGACAGAGGGGGCAGAAGCTGTTCTTGATCAGGTGGTGCACGTTTTTAAGCTTCGATACATTCTGATGGACAGGAGCAGGAAGTACAAGAAATGCCAGATGTGGGAAAAGTCTTATTATGTTGGCTGCTTGTTTGAGGCAGCATGAAGAATACTTGGAGTCAATGGTGGGAAGTCATGTCTGTGTGATGGACAGGGCTACATCTACAACTCTGCAATTTTGTGGGCAAAGCTATCCCTAAACCAAGCTGTGATGTAACCTGAGTATGTTTTTTGTGGTGCATCTGTAGAAGTTTGTCAGAGTCATTGGAGATATGCCGCATTTTCTCCTCAGAAAGTAGATGGGTTGGTGTTGCATCAGGGTGGTTGGTTCACAACAGATCATTGGTAATATTAACTTCAAGGAATTTGAAGGTCTCAACCATTTTCACTTCTGCAGCATTGATGCTGATTGGGCACGTACTCCGCCACACTTCCTGAAGTCTATAATTAACTCCTTCATCTTGTTGATATTGAGGGAGAGATTCATGTCTGACACCATGTTCACTATCTCCTTCCTTGACTATGACTATTCAAAAGTAATTGACACTGTATTGCAATCAGTCACAGATTTATCAATGCACTAGTATCCAGTATCTTCCAGTATGGGTCTTATTCTGATCTATAAAATGATTGTAACTTTGAAGAGCTTTAATAGATGTTTGGGTATGGGCATAGATGCTATAGGTAAATTATGTGTCATCTGGAGCAGCTGGAATAATGTGCAGATTCCCCTTTTTGGGACTTCAAATGAGAAAGTTGTTCTCTAGGAGCTGATCTTGTTTTCAAAATTACATTCCTGTCTGATTTCGTAAGTTGCATTTTGCCATCCACTGCTAGGTGTCATTTCTTCTTTTATAAGTATCACTTATGTTCTCTTAAAAAAAATGCTTGGAGTTAGACTTCCTGTACATCAAAAACAATGTCCCTTGCTATTAGTTTATGGTGTTCTTGTTTCTGGACAAAAACGCTTGGAGTTGTACTTGGACTGTGCATTACAGTTACATCATGACAGAGCAGAATTCCAGACCCACTTTTTTCCATCTCCACCTACACAGCAAATGGACTGCTTGGACCAAGCAAATTTGACAAGTTGTTTGTCTCTTAAACCATTCATGAATTTATCTCCAAGTACATGATGCAGACACTCTGCAAATTTACAATACCATGATTGGTCTTTGAATGTGATGGAGTCATAAAGTCATGGAGTCCTATGGCATGGAAGCAAACATTTCAACCCAACTCTTCCATGCCAACCAAGATTCCCCATCTAAGCTGGCCCTGTTTATGCCCACGTTTAGCCCATATCCTTCTAAATCGTTCCAATCCATGTATTTGTTCAAATGTCCTTGAAATGTTATTGCACATACATCACCTACTTCCTCTGGCAGCTCATTCTATTTACCCACCCTGGGAACAAGACGCTGTGCATTCACCTAATCTATTGCCTCTTATAAGATAACATTTCAGCTGCCTGCACTTCAAGTAATAAAGTCCGAGCCTGCCCAATGTCTCCCAATAGCTCAGGTCCTTAGTACCTGACTTTATCCTTGTAAATCTTCTCTGCACCCATTTCACATTTTCAACTTAATGGCATGTTTCTTACCAAAACTGAACACAACCACACAGTTGTGACCTCACCTATATCTTGTACAACTCTAACATAATGAAACATTATTACAGTCAGTTCCCCGACTGATGAACCCAACATGCCAAAAGCCTACTTCACCCCCTATCTTCCTGCAAAGCTACTTTCAGGGAAATATGTACTGTACTCCAAGATCCCTTTGCTCTGCAGCACTCCCCAGGAACCTATTGTCACTGTGAAGGTCCTGCCCTTGTCAAATTTCCAAAATGCAACACGTCACATTTACCTGAATTAAATTCCTAATGCTATTACTCGGCCACTTGCCCATGTGATGAAGATCCTCCTATAATTTTTGAGAAATTTCTTTATTGTCTACGATATCACATATTTTAGTAACATCTGCAGATCTTTTTTATCATGCCTTGTGCATTCTTAAAATAGACACAAAATGCTGGAGTAACTCAATGGGCAGGTAGCATCTCTGGAGAGGGAATTGGTGATGCTTTGGTCGGAACCTTTCTTATATTCTGATATTATGTTATATTCTTACATTATATGATATTTTTTATTATGGTATATTCTTATCCAAAATTCTGACAAACAACACGGCCCAGCACTGATTCATCAGATACACCACTCATCACAGGCCTCCACTAAATCTGTATTTTGGCACTTAAGCCTGCCATGTGTTTGTGCTTATGCTACTAATTATGACACTAATTGCAGGCTAACATATTTTACTTTATAATTAGCTATGCTGCCTTTAATCTTTAATGCCGCTGTTTTGCCTGCATGCATGTTGCACATACAAAACACACACACACATGCATATGCACGCATATACATGCACATAAACACATGCATACATGCATGCATGCACATACACACACCCACAATGCATAAGTAACGCATGTCTTAAACATTATTATTCTAAATTCAATAAGGAGAGGATACCACAAACAATCAGTGAGTTCGCTTCACAAGCATCCTTTTATACCACTACCAGAATATTGAGGTATATTATATTTAACAAAGAAAGATTTCATTTGGAGGAAGAGTAATTTTAGAAATTTATTTCATATTTGCTGGGCACCTATTATTTGAAATTCAAGTTAAATACATTGCGCATCGACACTTGGAATAAAAAGAGAACAGTAATTAACCTGGGTTTCTTTCGCTTCCCCTACACACCTTTAACCTGCAGAAGAATGCACAGTTCTACAATGGCTTTCATGGTCTCATTATTTACAATGCCAATATTAATGGCACTGATCTTCATCATCTTGTGATTGTTTTGATTATACCATTTTTATTTATCCAAAATGCCATTGTGAAACAAAATGTGATAAGTTGTGGTGTAGCCATGAGTGTCTGTACATAGTCATAGAGTGATACAGTCCTTTCTGGTCCTCGATTCCTCTATTCTGGCAAGAGATTCTGTGCATCTTCCCGATCTATTCCTCTCATGGTTTTATACAGGTACAAATAAATGGGATTGGTTATACTGATCTTAAGCTGGTAATTCTGCATAAGGTCTCAAAAAGGTACTGAGAAGATTTACCAGGATGTTGCCAGGGCTAGAGGGACTGAGCTATAGGGAAAGTTTGAGTATGCTGGGACTCAATTCCTTGGAGTACAGGAGGATGAGGGGTGATCTTATTGAGGTGTATAAAATCATGAGAGAAATGGATTGGGTAGTCTCTTGCCAGGAGTTGGTGAATCGAAGATCAGGTGACATAGGTTTACGGTGAAGGGAAAAAGATTTAATAGGAATCTGAGGGGTACCATTTTCACACAAAGGGTGGTGGGTGTATGGAAAAAGCTGCCAGAGGAGGCAGTTGAGGCAGAGACTATCCTAACATTTGAGAAGCAGTTAGACAGGTACATGGATAGGACAGGCTCGGAGGGATATGGACCATACACTGGCAGGTGGGACTAATGTAGTTGGGACATGTTGGCCGGTGTGGGGCAGTTGGGCCGAAGGGCCTGTTTCCACACTGTATCACTCTTAATAAATATATTACGGATGGAATCATGAGTTTGTTTGGCAGGTCTAAAATTATTATCTTCATTTGAACTTTTAAAAATGAAAAACAAATGCTGAGCTGGTGCACTGATGATGGTAGAGAATTTCATCATTAATATCCGCCTTTGTTGATAGGTGTTTCTGAGATATCATAGTCATAGTCATAGAGTGACACAGTTTTGAAGCAGGCCCTTCAGCCTAACTCGCCCACAATGGCCAACATGTCCCAGCTACATGACATGGAATAGAGACCCAGCCTACCTAGCTCACACCCTCTAGTCCTGGCAACATCCTCGTAGATCTTTTCTGAACCTTTTCAAGCTTGACAATATCTTTCCCATAACATGGTGCCCAGAACTAAACACCACATTCTAAATGCGGTCTCACCAACGTTTTATACAACTGTAACATGACCTCCCAACTTCTATACTCAAGTTCAAAAGTTCAAGTTTGCGTTTATTGCCACTTAACCAACTGAGGTACAGTGAAATTTGAGTTACCATACAGCCATACTAAGTGAAAAGCAACAATACACACAGCCACATAAAATAAAATTTAACAAAAACATCTATCACAGTGGAATCCACGTTCCTCACTGTGATGGAAGGCAAAAGGTTCAGTCATCTTCCTCCTTTGTCACCCATGGTCGGGACCTTTGAACCCTCCGCACTTGCCGCTGCCGACGGTTCGATGTTCAAACCCTCTCGTCGGGATGATCGAAACTCCGGTGTCGGGATGGATAGGAACATCGGGATGGATGGAGCTCCCGAGTCGGCCTCATCTTACCGGAGACTGTGGCTTCACTGTGTTAAAGTCCACAGGACCCTCGACTTGAAGCTCCGGGCCAGTCTCCAGGAAAGGCCACACCACTCCACGTTGTAGGCTGCAGGGAGGCGATGGAAATGTGACATGGAGAAAAACCACATCTCCATTGAGGTAAGTGGCTGAAAAAAGATTCCCTCGATTCCACCTCCCCCACCCCCCACATAAAACATACCAAGAAACATTGAAACATACATTTAAGACATATTTAAAATAATAAAAACAGAGAAGGGACGGGACAGACTGTTGGTGAGGCAGCCATTACGGGCACCACCCGGTACTCTGACTGATGAAGGCCAAAGTGCCAAAAGCCTTTTTGATCACCTACTCTACCTGCGACTCGACTTTAAAGGAACCATGCACCTGTACTCCTAGGTCCCTTTGCTCTACAAAACTACCCAGAGGCCTACCATTTACTGTGTAGGTCCTGCCTTTGTTCGATGTCCCAAAATGCATCACCTCACACATCTCTGTATCTTCCATCTTCCATCAATCATTCCTCCACCCAACTGGCAAATCGATCCAGATCCAGATCCTGCTGCAGTCTTGCTGGAACTTAATTACCACAACCATCTTCACTATTGCAAAACCACTAAATTTTGTATCATCAGCAAACTTGCTAATCTTGCCCTGTATGTTCTCATCCAAATCATTGATGTAGATGATAAACAGTAATGGGCCCAGCACCGAACCCTGAGGCACATCACTAGTCACAGGCCTCCAGTCGGAGAAGCAACCTTCCACCACTCGGGCTCCTCCTCCTCCCTTTTTCCTTCCTTCTCCCCTCCCACCCCCATCAGTCTGAAGAAGGGTTTCGGCCCGAAACATTGCCTATTTTCTTTGCTCCATAGATGCTGCTGCACCCGCTGAGTTTCTCCAGCAATTTTGTGTACCTTCCACCATTACCCTCTGCTTCCTTCCATGGAGCCTATTTGATATCCATTCTGAACATATCAGAAGTGGTTCACAATCCCAGGATCTTATTGTAAACTTTTATTGTCACAAGGAAATGTGGTACAATGGGGGCCATTTGTTGAGGGCATATCTCCTGTGAATATTGAGTGTAAGAGCCCTCCTCATGCATGCTTCAGTGAACATATTGACAATAACTTAGAGCTTGTCCTCCTAATGTGCATCTACGCAGTTGACTGCTGCGGTTCGGTTCAGCTTGGTTCAGTGGTGTAGTCACTTTTGCCTGGGCAGGTTTCCATTAGTTCTTAAGGTTAGCTCCATTCTAATAGGAAAATTGTTAGCGGTGAGGACCAATATGCTTTGAAAAAGAAAGGGTGGTAAATCTGTGGAATTCTTTGCCATAGAAATCTGTGGAGGCAAAGTCAATGGATATATTCTGTGGATATAAGTCAGTGGGCAGAGATAGACAGATTTTTGATTAGTACGGGTATCAGTGGTTATGGGGAGAAGGCTGGAGAATGGGAATAGGAGCGGGAGATGGATCAGCCATGAATGAGTGGCGGAGTAGACATTGTGGGCACAATGGCCTAATTCTATTCATATCAGTTATGATCTCATGTTGTGAAGTGGGCGCATGTGCGCATGTATGGAGCTCTTCTAGTGTGTGCGCATGCGCAGGACATTTCTAGAGTGTGCGCATGCGCGGGACATTTCCGGAGTGCGCATGCGCAGGACATTTCGGGAGTGTGCGCATGTGCAAAGTATTTCGGGCGGGAAAAGCCTGCAGAATCAGCCATGTTTGCCAGACGTTTCTGAGTGTGTGTATTGCAGAAATAAGTTGTTTAAAGCTTAAATAAAGTTAAGTTAATTACAAGTAGTGAAAGTTTCATTTATCTCACAACATGTTGTTATGATTTTATGAAATGCGGTGCATTGATGCTGTCATATTTGACTCCAATATTCACTGCGATTGGTTATGCAGACACATTTGTTAAGATTGCCGCTTACATGGCATCGTAAAGGAATATAAGATGGAGGAAAGTGCTTGCTACTTTCTCCATAATAATAAACATTAGGATAGCTAGTTAAATGTTTTCCTGCTCTCTTGCTCTCGCAAGTCTGGAACTTAATTACCTCACAGCAACAACGTTGGTGGTTCTTTTAGAATTACTCATCACGGTTCAGCTCGTTAACATTCAATCAATATGATTGTAAAATTGAGTACAGTACTTTTCAGCTGTACAGTTTGAAAGTAAGCCAACATCAACCAACTGGGCTCTTTAGGGCCTGGAGTTAGGATAAGTTTATTGCACTGAAGCTCCATTGACAACAACAAATCCTCTTCTTAAACAAGTGACACACTCAATTGCTTAAAGTCAAAATCAATACTCTCCTTTTGCTAAATCCGGAGTGAGAAAAATCAATCATTATCTTGTTAATATTTCAGGACACATACCATAGAGGAACTGGCATAAGTTTAGTTTAGTTTAGAGATACAGCGTGGAAACAGGCCCTTCGGCCCACCGGGTCCGTGCTGACCAGCGATCCCCGCTCATTAACACTACCCTACACCCACTAGGGACAATGTTTTACATTTGTCAAGCCAATTAACCTACAAACCTGTATGTCTGGAGTGTGGGTGGAAACCGAAGATCTCGGAGAAAACCCACACAGGTCACAGGGAGAACGTACAAACTCCATACAGACAGCACCTGTAGTCGGGATCGAACCCGGGTCTCCGGCGCTGCCTTCACTGTAAGGCAGCAACTCTACTGCTGCGCCACCATAAATTCTAGTTCTATGGATCTTTTCACTACTTTAATTCATTGTAGGTATTTTGTGTGTCTATTCACCTTTTGTCAAACATAGTTTTGGTTTCTGCCGCTTAACTTGAGTAAATTGAGTAAGTGAGTAACTAATACTATCAGTATTTAACAACCATGTTTAATTTGCATTGTAGCAATCCTTAGCATTGTAAAGCACTACTTCAGCAAAACATCTGTTAACATACATGTGCATTGTTTGCAGAATTTAACTTCTTTCAATTCTAAATAAAATCCCAGTTTTTATAAATGTAATGACCCTATCTGAATATGACACTATCTGAATATACTGGCCATATCTAACATAAACCTTTTCTCACTACCAATCAGCTTCCCTTTCATTGTGTAGGAAAGAACTGCAGATGCTTGTTTAAATTGAAGGCTGACACAAAATGCTGGAGTAACTCAGCGGGCCTGGCAGCATCTCTGGAGAGAAGGAATGGGTGACGTTTCGGGTTGAGAACCTTCTGGGTCACCCATTCCTGTTCTCCAGAGATGCTGCCTGCCCCGCTGAGTTACTCCAGCATTTTGTGCCGGCCTTCTATTTAATTGTGTTGTAATAGCGGCAATAAAGGCACAAATCAGAGTTCCTGACACAAAGTTGGCAACATTAGACTGAGGGGCAGCTTCTTTTCCTCTGTTATCAGGCTTCTGCATATCCATCCATAAGCTAAAGTACTGTCCGACTCACCTCTACCCCATTGCGGATATTGGACTTTGCCTATGGAGATGATGGGCTACAAACGTAACAATGCTGAGAACAATATTCTGCATTCTGTATCTTCCCCTGTGCTCTATCTACTGTACTCAAGTTTAACTTGGTGTATTTTGTTGTATTTAGGTATGGTATATCTGATCTGTTTGGATAACATGCAAAATAAAGCTTTTAACTGGACCTTGGTACATATGACAATAATAAACCTAAACCTAAAGTGAAGTTCCCAGAATGACGTTTTGACAAACTATCTGCTTTGCAAACAATTTTTTCCCCTCCTTAACATTATATCTACAATGTTATGTCAAGGTGGATTTAAAAGATCCTACCTGAGAATTTTCAAAATAGGGAAATGTTTCCCCAAAAGTGCTCTCAAACATTCAGATTTAGTGAAAACTACAAATGTGTTTTATGTAAAAAACTCTTCCAACGCTGTGTGAATTTGCACCTGCAGCCAACAGTGCAATGAGATGATGCTCACCCTTAATACTCCCCCCCATTTGACACCATTCTTAGGAAACAGTAACATATAACAATAGGGCAATTCCCTCTTCAAATTGAAAATAGTAATCATATATTCGTTCAAGTATGAACAAAAGCAATGACTTTTAACCATCTTAAAAAGGAACAGGAAATCAGTCAGTTGTTCACACATAAATAATTGCTATTGGAAGTGATGATAAAAGCAAATGTGAAACTGAAATTACAAAGCCAGTTACAGGAATTGACCTGCAAACATGTTTTGAATACTAATTGCATTTCACTGACATGCCAAGAATTTATAATCATTATAAAATCTGGATTTCTTCTCCACAACAAGACATCACAAAAATAACAATGTGTGCTAAGCTGTTTGCAGTGACAAATACAACCAATTTACAGCAGATGTGTTTTCCTTCTAGTACGTCTTTATGAACCACCATTCTCAGAGGACATTGGTTTCACAACAGACAGGGAACTTAGTCTACTGCTATAAATTATTGCTTCACTGAATCAATGGGATTGTTGTTCGTGCATAGTTCATATGTAATTCGAACTTAAAGGTACATAGTTAGTTGGAAGTGGCATCTCGGGTAGATAGGGTGGTCAAAAAAGCTTTTGGCACATTGGCCTTCATCAGTCAGAGTCTTGAGTATAGAGGTTGGGAGGTCATGTTGCAGTTGTATAAGACGTTGGTGAGCCTGCAATTAGAATATTATGTTCAGTTTTGGGCACCATGTTATAGGAAAGGTGTTGTCAAGCTGGAAAGGGTGCAGAGAAGATTTACGAGGATGTTGCCAGGACTCGAGGGCCTAAGCTAAAGGGAGAGATTATGCAGGCTAGAACTCTATTTTACTTCGGAGTCACGTGAGTGACTACGTGAAGAAGCCCGCCACGATGCATGCGTGTCATATCGCTTTCACGCTTGCGAAACGACAGGCGGGGTGGAGCGTTCCCCCGCAGCGGTAAGTTTGAAACCGCGACCTGCAGGTAAGTGATTTACTCAGCGGTAGTTTTTGTCCCCGCGCTGTTTTACACAGGGGGGGAAGCTGGACAAAATAGTGTCCACAAGTGCTGCGAGTGAAGCTGGCTGGGGAGGACCGCGAAGTTGCGGGAGCCAGCAGCAGCTGAAGGCACAAGCGCCGTAAGGGATCAGCTGTGCCGACGTTTGGTCCCGCGCCGGCCAGAACACCACGGCCGGGCGGGAGACTATTCAGAATGGGGCCGTCAACTTTTGACAAGTCGAAAACGGCAGGAGGCGGGGTGGAACGACGTTTCCCCATAGCGACAATTTAAACCAGGACCTGCAGGTAAGAACTGCGGTCTTTTTGTGTTTTCCCATGCTGATTACAGGTGGAGAAGACAAGGTCTGCGACAAAGCTGGTGAGGGAGGACCGCGGAGTAGCAGGCAGCCAGCAGCAGCCAGCGACACCCGGATCACCGATAGTGGGATCAACTGCGCCCGATGTTGCCTCCGCACCGGCCAGATCCACGCGGCCGGGCGGTAAGGCTAGACACAAAAACAAACAAGGTCGTGGACTCGGAGGAGTCCGACTTTGAACAACCGCGGGCGGCCAGCGACCGAGAGAGCTGGAGCTGGATGGAGCGGTGTGTGGAGCATTTGCTCTAATGTGACAGACTCCGGGAGGTGGAGTCGGGTCACTGTGGGCCCTATGATAAACCCACAGCAGAAGGGCTGCACAGTGCTTCTACCTCATCAGAGGGGAGCACTGCGGGTCAGTTCTGGGCTGACCTGGAAGAGGGGTCCGCAGAAGGAAAGACAAGTGTGCAAGGGGTGTAGGAACGAGAGAACCTACTGGACTAATAAAAGGGACTCCAACAAAAACCCACTACAGCCAAAGACAGCACCCCTACGCACCCACCAGCAGAACTGGTGAAAGCTCAAAGGCCCGGTACTCAAAACATGAGTCTTTTTTAGGCCATGGCCCAGGCCGGCCTTCTTGGAAGATGCAGGGACCTCCAACGCCAACCAAACCGAAAATCCAGACACCAGCGCAACAACAGCAGCGAAGAACCTGCAAAAAGAAGTAAACCTGCCACTGGTAACTATGGAGGTAGGTGGGTCTGGTTCCCTACAAAATATAGGGAGCATGGAGGTTGGGGGGAGATTACACTCTTTTCTGAATGCATGGAGCATGTTAACAACCGATACTTACATCTTAAGCAGTATCCAGGAATATACAATAGAGTTTATACACAAGTACAGCCCTCCAGTTCAACATATACCGAACCGAATGTTCGTACTTTCCGGTAAAGAAAAATCAGAAGCACAGGCTGAACTGAAGCGGCCTTACGCAAAGGGGTAATTGAAAAATCCCAACATGAACTGCTAGAATTTGTGTCCAATATCTTTACCATAATCAAAAAAGATGGTGGTTGTCGCATCATCATAGTATCTGACCAAATTGAATACATTTGTACAATATATTCATTTTAAAATGGAAACCTTTGTTACTGCTAAACAATTGATTTCCAAAGGTTACTTCATGGCTACCATCGATTAAAAAATGCTTACTATTCAGTGCCTATACGAGGTGACCACAGAGGGGTTCACCATTGACTCAGTTCACATGTCGGTGACTTTGCCAAAGAGAAAGGCTATAGACTTAATAGAGGCTTGCAATAACCTCATTGACATCAGTAACCGTCCATCAGATTGGTAGCAAAAATAATTGGCAAAATGGTGGCTGCTTTTCCAGCCACACAATTTGGACCTATACATTACCAAAATTTACAGAGAGCAATTTACAAGCACTCAAAATCAATGCTGGTCTTTTTGACAGACCAATGAAGCAACCAATCAAAGCTATAATGGAACTAAAATGGTAGATAGATAACATTTGGCTTTGTTTCAATTCAATCATTATCAGCAACCCTTCTATGGTGCTACAAACTGATGCCAGTGCACTTGGTTGGGGTGCCACCAATTCCATCTCCAGCTGTGGAGGTAGATGGACTGCTCAGGAGGCATCATTATTACTAACACTGGGCTAAACTACCTGGAAATGTTGGGTGCATTCTATGGCCTAAAGTCATATTGTACTGGGTCATATCACCAGCATGTTAGACTACAGATAGACAATACCACCGTGGTAGCATATATCAACCACATGGGTGGAAACAAATTGACATCATGTGACAATCTGGCTAATACAATTTGGCAGTGGTGTATCCAGAGAGATATTTGGATATCAGCTACTTACCCACCAGGTAAACTAAATTTAGTGGCAGACACCAGGTCACGCAAATTTAATGAAAACACCGAATGGATGTTGAATAAAAAGTATTTGCTGATATTACAGCACGCTATGGAACACCAGATATCGATCTATTCACATCCAGGCTTAATCACCAGTTATCAAATTATGTTTCATGGGAACCAGACCTTGGGGCAGCGGCGACAGATGCATCTTCGCTGCATTGGGGGGGAAATTGTTTATTTATGCATTCCCTCCTTTCTGCCTCATCAGTCGGGTATTAAGGAAAATACAGCAGGACTCTGCGTCTGGTATTTTGGTAGTACCCGATTGGCCTACTCAACCATGGTTCCCAGTGATAATGAACATGGTATTAGAACCATGTATCACCATCCCGAATAGACCAGACTTGTAGGTTCATCCCGTAACAAGGGATAGCCACCCATGCCATAACTATTTGAATTTATTAATTTGTAGAGTTTAAAAATACCTCTACTACAGCTGGGACTGACGGACCGAACAGTGAATATGATTTTGTCGGCCCAAAGACAGTCCACCAAAAAACAGTATCTGGTCTATATCAGGAAGTGGGAGATGTATTGTAACAAAAACAGCATCACCTACAGAGATATGAACATCCCGTCTGTTCTGGAATACCCGGCAGGCCTCCATTATGATGAGGGGCTCAGTTACAGTGCCATCAACTGCGCCAGAAGTGCCCTATCGACTTATCTATGGCAGGGGACAGAGCGTTACACTGTTGGAACTCACCCACTGGTAACAAAACTTATGAGGGGAATTTTTAATACCAATCCCCCAAGAACCAGGTACTCCCAAATATGGGATGTGAGTATTGTCCTGAAGATGCTCAGGAATTGGTCTCCAGCAACAGCTCTGTCCCTACATAGACTGACATTAAAAACAGTCATGCTAATGGCATTGGTCAAGGCACAATGGGTACAGTCATTACATAAATGAAGATCTGGACAACAAGACTTCTTCATCTGAAAACATTACGTTTCATATTTATGAATTAGTGAAACAGAACAGACAGGGATCAGTGGACCTCAATATCGAATTTAGGTCTTACCTAACAGATGATCGTCTCTGTATAGTAAAACATTTGTCGTTATATATGGAGAAAACGAAAATCATCAGAGGCAATGAGAAGGCACTTTTAGTCAGCCATAAGCAACCACACAAAAAAGTGTCGGTTCAGACCATCTCAAGATGGCTGAAACAGGTCTAACACAGGCTGGGGTGGATACTAATATTTTAAATCTCATTCCACCAAGGATGCAGCTACATTGGCAGCTATGCAGTTGGATGTACCAATGGACCAAATCCTCAAGGCAGCAGGATGGTCAGGGGAAAAAACACTCCAACTATTTTATCATAAACCAGTCATTAAACCTGGAACATTTGCAGAAACAATATAAGTTCTGTAATTTAATTACCCCATAAATAGGGGCTATAATTTGTGTTAATCAATTCATGGATTTCAATGTCGGATTCATGTCTAAAATATGTTGACACAATTCCTCCTACAGTCATCAAGGCAGATGTGATGCATGGACTCGTTTCCAGGGCATGAAATCACAGAGCTTTAAAATCTTCACGTAGTCACTCACGTGACTCCGAAGTAAAATAGTAAGATTAAACAAGAACTTACCAGTTTGAAGTTTGATCTGTATTTTATGAGGAGTTACGATGAGGGATTACGTGCCCTCCGCTCCCACGCTTGCATTCATTTTTAGATCCACAGAATAACCTTCAGCTACAATAATCTGAGTTTTGCAAAAGGTACACATGCACTTATAAACTGTAAATAGTTAGATTTGAGATCTAGGGATTACAAATTCAAACTCACCATTTAAGAGTCAAGAATCAAGAGAGTTTTATTGTCATGTGTTCCAGATAGGACAATGTAATTCTTACTTGCTGCAGCACAACAGAATATGTAAACTTAATACAAAACGGATGATAAAAGTTCAGTGCGTCTGTAGACCAAAGACCATATATACACAATAAATAAACTGATGTAGTGCAATAATAATAATAATAGACTGTTATTGTTCAGAACTTATATGATGTCGTGTTTAATAGCCTGTTGGCTGTGGGGAGGAAGCTGGTCCTGAACCTGGATGTTACAGATTTCAGGCTCCTGTACCTGGCAATGGTAAGATGAGTATGTGACCAGGATGGTGTGGGTCTTTGATGATGTTGGCAGCCTTTTTGAGGGTTCAACTGCAATAGATCCCTTCGATGGTGGGGAGGTCAGAGCCGGTGTTGAAACACCCATATGCCATGCTCTTCTTCCTGAGGGTGGTGTGAACTGTCATTGTTCTGGTGAGTCATTGGGAAACCTTACACTGATGAACACTTTTCTAAGTCTAAACTATGGAAGTAAGCTTCCTAACATTCAATCCAAAAAAACAACAAAAAAAGTTGGAAGCAAGTTGTTAGAAACATAGAAACATAGAAATTAGGTGCAGCAGTAGGCCATTCGGCCCTTCGAGCCAGCACCGCCATTCAATATGATCATGGCTGATCATCCAACTCAGTATCCCGTACCTGCCTTCTCTCCATACCCTCTGATCCCCTTAGCCACAAGGGCCACATCTAACTCCCTCTTAAATATAGCCAATGAACTTGCCTCGACTCCCCTCTGTGGCAGAGAGTTCGAGAGATTCACCACTCTGTGTGTGAAAAAAGTTCTTCTCATCTCAGTTTTAAAGGATTTCCCCCTTATCCTTAAGCTGTGAGGCCCCCTTGTCCTGGACTTCCCCAACATCAGGAGCAATCTTCCTGCATCTAGCCTGTCCAACCCCTTAAGAATTTTGTAAGTTTCTATAAGATCCCCTCTCAATCTCCTAAATTCTAGAGAGTATAAACCAAGTCTATCCAGTCTTTCTGCATAAAACAGTCCTGACATCCCAGGAATCAGTCTGGTGAACCTTCTCTGCACTCCCTCTATGGCAATAATGTTCTTCCTCAGATTTGGAGATCAAAACTGTGCGCAATACTCCAGATGTGGTCTCACCAAGACCCTGTACAACTGCAGTAGAACCTCCCTGCTCCTATACTCAAATCCTTTTGCTATGAAAGCCAACATACCATTCGCTTTCTTTACTGCCTGCTGCACCTGCATGCCTACCTTCAATGACTGGTGTACCATGACACCCAGGTCTCGCTGCATCTCTCCCTTTCCCAATCGGCCACCTGGTTAGGATATTGGTTAGCTAAAAGAAGACAAAGAGTATGGATAGTGATCGTGTTCTCAAACGTGAAGATGGCATTCAGTGATGTTCCACAAGCGTTTGTGCTAGAGACTAAATGATTCATAATACAGCGTGCTTCTGCATTACAGAAGGATTCAATTTCATGGCTTTTATTTTGTCTCATTGCATCCCATATTCAGTGGCAGACTGGCCAGGGTGTCAGCTTGCCCGATGGCAAGTGGGCCCATGATGAAGTGGGCCCCCTTTGTCTCCTGGCAACCAATATTTTTAGACCCAGTCCGCCACTGCCCATATTAGCAACATAGACATAGAAAATAGGTGCAGGAGTAGGCCATTCGGCCCTTCGAGCCTGCACCGCCATTCAATATGATCATGGCTGATCATATATTATGTGGAGATGTGTTTCTAAGCCCTGTTTCTATCCCAATCACTTTGATCCAGGATACCCTAAATGCAAAATATGTTGCATTACTTCTAACACTTTAAAAAAGTTTACCATAAAGATTTGCATTCATGTAACAGATTACGGCCTCGCAATGCTTCAGTGAATTGTAGTGTCTATTATGTTTCCAAAATTGTCAACCAGTGGACACAAATGCTTGAAACCTGCACAGTGGTGCTGTGACACTTGGATTCAGCACGTTTCAGTTAATCACATCCTGGACTTGTATGGAATTGCTACAAGCCTGGAATGAGCTAAGTGATGAATGCTGGCGTATTTGTTACTCTGTTCTATTGCTGGGTCTATTTTACACATAGGGACACTTTATTCACAGCTTGCCAACCTGAGAAGGGCCTGTTTACTCCTGTTCTTTAGTTTCTATCTGTTCATTCATCCTCAATCCACAACATTATATTATTCTCAATAACATGTGCTCGTTGGCCAACCTTGCATGTGGGACCCTGTTGGAAACCTTCTGACAATCTAAATGGCCTGTCCCACTTAGGCAACTTTTTAGATGAGTGCAGGAAAGTCCATGTGCTCGCCACATGGTTGCCACATGTTCGCTGATGGTCTCTGGTGAGTCTCCTTCATGGTCGTGAGGAATTCCCGCATTCTGGAAACTAGTCGCGGTCTCATTATGGTCGCCGCAAATTTTTCAACATGTTGGTCGCCATGAAAAAAAATTGATAATCCTGTAGTCGTACGTGCAGTTGTACTGGGGTCGCCATGTTGTTGTAGGTAGTCGAGGTAGTCGTAGGTAGTTTTAGTTAATCGCCTTTGCTGACCAATCATTTTCATAGGCTCATTGGGGGAAAAAACATAAGCACGAGTTTTCAGAACCAAGGATAACCGACCGGTAATGTTAAATGCCTCCCGAACTTCACAGCTGTGTATCTCTGGCTTATTAAAAGTTGTCTGGCTTCTTAAAAATGTCTCCGCTTCTTCTCCCCCTTTCTCCCCACTCTTTTAAAGGACTTACCGTACACTGTGCTAGCCGTCTTAACCTTCCTGTTCATCGCGGTGTGTGTCTGGGTGGCTTTGTACCATGTGAATTTCAGACAGCGCTCCCCCGCTTGCCCTGGCCCCTGCCTTTGCTATGTGTTTGTGTGTTTGTACGTGTGTGCGTGTGTGCGTGTGTGTGTGTGTTCCACTCTGACAGTCGCCGTTCCAGTTCCTGGTTTTTCAGGCGACTGCTGGTGAATTGAGAGTAGCCGGCAGACCGCTGAAAAATCGCCTAAGTGGGACAGGCCCCTAAATAATCCACAGCTATTGATTTACTATAATCTGCTCTACTGGTCAGATGCTCAACAAACTCTAGAGATACGTCAAGCATAATTTTCCTTTTGGTGTTTCAACATCGGCTCTGACCATTAAAAGTTTTTTCTCGATAATTTATTATTGCAACAATCAGTACAGATGCAAACATTTTCCTCTGCCATTTGCTGATTCTGGTTATAATTTCTCCTGTCTGTTGGCATCTGAGTCACATCTGCTCTTGCTAGAGTTTTCATTTTACAGATCTATAGATGTTTTTACAGTCTGTTTTCATCTTGCTTGATTGAGACATTGTTCCTGTTATAGTGCTTTTAATGTCTTAATTTTTTTTACTGTTTTTATAGTCCTGTTGTCTTAATGGTTTTAGTAGTTTGTAATAACTTTTTGTTGATTTCCCATGTACAGCACTTTGTGGTAACTGATGTTGTCTAAAAGCGCTTTATAAATAAAGTTATTATTATTATTATTATTATTATTGCTCACCTGTTTATTGTCATATTCCATCTTTCCTTTATCAGTTTCTTGGTTTGCCTTGGAGTTCAAAAGTGCTTCCGATTCTCAGGCCTATTGTTGTTTCTGGCAACTTTTACAGTCCCTTCCTTTATTTAACACAATTTATAATTTCTCCAGTCAGCCATGCATGGTCTTCTTTCCAGTTGGGCTTTTATTTCTTGAGGGCATTAATTCATCCTGCACCAGCTGTCGCCTTTCCACTATTATACCTTGTAATATAGTTTTCCAATTACCAGAGCCAATGTTCCTCTCATACCTTCATAGATTTCATTGTTTAGATTTCAAATCCTAATTTTGGATTGAACTGCATTATTTTCCAACATAATATAAAAATTCTATCATGAGGTCCCTTGAAAACAAAGGTTACGAATTAACTAAGAAATTAGATTGTTTTCCTCGAAGATAGACAAATAAAAGCTGGAGTAACTCAGCGGGTGAGGCAGTATCTCTGAAGAGAAGGAATGGGTGACGTTTCGGGCAGAGATCCTTCAAGGCCCTTCAAGGGTCTCGACCCGAAATGTCACCCCTTATTCTCCAGAGATGCTACCTGACCCGCTGAGTAACTCCAGTTTTTTGTGTCTATCTTCAGTTGACACCAGCACCTGCAGTTCCTTCCGACACAGATCTTTTTCCTCGCTGGTTTTTCAATACATTGATCTAGAAAACCAACTTGTAAACATTGCAACAGTTCATTCTCTACCTTATGACCCCAACCTTGACCAGTCTAATCGATGTGCAGATTAAAATCCCCCTGTGATCACTGATTTGCTCATAGATTTGCGCACCACAATTCAGTTTTCCTGCAGCCTCCTCTGCTCCAATGAATACAATTTTCCAGACCTGCCAACTCCCTCATAAATCTGCTTTACATCATTTCCAGTCAAAGCTCATGTTTTCTTTTATGTGCTGATCAAAACTGTACAATGCTCTGAAGCTGTGGTCTGACAAGTGGCATACTATTCCAGGCGAAATGTGTGGGAAGGACCTGCACATCTGGTCTGAAGAGGAGTCTCGACGCGAATACTATACAATTTATTTGTTATCATTTGAACTGGAGTAACTCAGCGGGTCAGGGAGCATCTCTGGAGAGGAAGGGGTGACATTTTGGGTCGAGACCCTTGAAGGGCCTTGAAGGGTCTCTACCCGAAACGTCACCCATTCCTTTTCTCCAGAGATGCCGCCTGTCCCGCTGAGTTATTCCAGCATTTTATGTCTATCTTCCGTATACCATTGCAGTATAAGCTTCCTGCTCTCAAAGTCTACGTTTTAAGAACAAAGAAAATCACCATGTGTGCATTTTATAGATCAGTCTTGCTAATTTTAGGATCTGTGGACAGAATATTCAAGGCTTTTCTATTTTTCTACACCACTCAATATTTTGCCATATATTGTTTGTTCCCTTGCCTTGCTGCACCTCCCCCAAATGCAATAACTCACACTTCTCTGGATTAAGTTATGTTTGCTTATTTACCCAGATCTTCCACAATTTAAAACATTGCCCCTCACTTTCAACCTCGCACCTTCAAATCTTCCCCACACATCACCATTGAACTTAGTCTCTCTCACCTTATAGCCATGGAACCCATTGCTGGTGAAGGCAGATAAGATAGCAGTGTTTTAGGTAGGCATATGGAAGTGCAGGCAATAGAGGGATAGAGATTATGTAAAGGCAGATGAGTTCAGTTTAACCTGGCATCATGTTTGGCACAAACATGGTGGGCCGAAGGTCTTGTTCTTGTGCTGTACTCTTCAATGTTCTATGTTCTCACTGTCAATGTTTATATTACCTATAAACTGTTATCTATAATAACTAGTCTGAAGAAGGGTCTCGACCTGAAAAGTCACCTATTCTTTCTCTCTAGAGATGCTGCCTGACCCGCTGAGTAACTCCAGCATTTTGTCTATCTTCGATTTAAACTAGCATCTGCAGTTCTTTCCTACACATCGACAATATAATATCTATGATATCAATATTACCTGACCTGTGCACTTAATGTTGTTTGAAAATGCAAATATGGTGGTTGGTTTGAAAATGCAAATGTGGTGGTGGTTGGTTTGAAAAAGCATATAATTAAAAATCTAAACTTGACCACTTCCTGTTTGCACTTTATATTGATTTTAGAAAAAACACTACCACTTATGGCTATGATTTTTGGCCATCTTACTCAGAGTCCCCCTCCGCTGCTCAGGTGCAGAGGATTTTTTCCCATCAATGAAATATAAGAGTTATTAGTGTTTTAAAAATGTTGAGATTCTCTCTCCAATCAATCATGAATGGTATGTTGGCTTTCATAGCAAAAGGATTTGAGTATAGGAGCAGGGAGGTTCTACTGCAGTTGTACAGAGTCTTGGTGAGACCACACCTGGAGTATTGCGTGCAGTTTTGGTCTCCAAATCTGAGGAAGGACATTATTGCCATAGAGGGAATGCAGAGAAGGTTCACCAGACTGATTCCTGGGATGTCAGGACTGTCTTATGAAGAAAGACTGGATAGACTTGGTTTATACTCTCTAGAATTTAAGAGATTGAGAGGAGATCTTATAGAAACTTACAAAATTCTTAAGGGGTTGGACAGGCTAGATGCAGGAAGATTGTTCCCGATGTTGGGGAAGTCCAGGACAAAGGGTCACAGCTTAAGGATAAGGGGGAAATCCTTTAAAACCGAGATGAGGAGAACTTTTTTCACACAGAGAGTGGTGAATCTCTGGAACTCTCTGCAACAGAGGGTAGTTGAGGCCAGTTCATTGGCTATATTTAAGAGGGAGTTAGATGTGGCCCTTGTGGCCAAGGGGATCAGAGGGTATGGAGAGAAGACAGGTACGGGATACTGAGTTGGATGATCAGCCATGATCATATTGAATGGCGGTGCAGGCTCGAAGGGCCGAATGGCCTACTCCTGCACCTAATTTCTATGTTTCTATGTTTCTATGGCATGAAGGCCACAGCCCTTCCGGTGGGAGGAGAGGGACTATAAAACCCAGATGTGTGGGCATGGCTCAGTCACTGCAAGATGGGGGAGAGAGAGGTCACGACTCTCTGTCTGAGCTGTGAACCAACTGAACACACTGAATGTCTATTGAACTGTGAGTGTGGTTTTTATGTGGTTTTTATGTGTTTTTTTTGTGGTGTTTTACGTGGTGTTTTGTGGTAGTTTTATGGTGGTTTCACCCTACTTGAAATGGTATGAAAATGCATTTGAATTTGGTGGCCTTGCACCCTGCATGAAATGGTATGAAATTGCAGTTGAACTTAGTGGCCTTGCACCCTGCTTGAAATGGTATGAATCTGCACTTGAATTTGGTGGCCTTGCACCCTGCGTGAAATGGTATGAAACTGCACTTGAATTTGGTTGCCTTACACCCTGCTTGAAATGGTATGAAACTGCACTTGAAGTTGGTGGCCTTGCACCATGCTTGAAATGGTATAAGTGTGTTTGAATTTGGTGACCTTGCCCCTGCTTGAAATGGCATGAAACTGCACTTAAATGTGGTGGCCTTGCACCCTGCTTGAAATGTATGAAACTGCACTTGAATTTGGTGGCCTTGCACCCTGCTTGAAGTGGTAGGAAACTGCCCTTGAATTTGGTGGCCTTGCACCCTGCTTGAAGTGGTAGGAAACTGCACCTGAATTTGGTGGCCTTGCACCCTGCTTGAAGTTGTAGGAAACTGCACTTGTATTTGGTGGCCTCGCACCCTGCTTGAAATGGTAGGAAAATGCATTTGAATTTGGTGGCCTTGCAACCTGCTTGAAATGGAATTTCAAGGAATAGCCGCAAGTCAACTGCCAGCCCACCTGCCGTGAGTGAGTGAGCTGCCAGCATGCCAGGCTTGAGTGACTGAGCTGCCAGCCCAAGAATCCATTCGGCCCACAATGTCCATACTAGCCCCCTGGAAACCAGTCCCTTCAGCCCACAATACCCATACTAGCGCTCCAGAAAGCCCCCCTCCCCCCCTCCCCCTGGCCACCAATATTGGAATTGGTGGAGAGGTGATATTGCGTTGGGGGACAAGCCCTCCCGTGTGAACATTGGATCCAACGGGTCCCATTTAGTCTAGTTTATCATAAAACGCAAGGAACTGATTATTTAGGCCTGTGGAACCTGTAGATGACATGTGCATGTACCTTTAACATAGTGACCTCACCACTACTAACCACTCCCCACATCACAAGTATAATTACAACCTTCCCACCCATTGATCCCTCTCTCTAGTTCCGGTGACAGACCATGAACAGCTAGGGCAGCAACGTATATGTATCATGAATAAACAGTAGTAAAGACACGGTGTGTTATGACTCCTCTTTACATGGTGTCAGAAGTGGGTACTCAGCGGCCAAAGCAACGGCTTGGCAGAGCGCGCTGTCCGCAGTGCTAAGGACTTGCTGGAACATTGTAGACTGTCCCATTCTGACTTTTACCTGGCCCTCCTCAACCTTCGAAACATCTCCCACGACCCTGCCTTGGGCTCGCCGGCTCAGCGGCTGATGTCTCGCACTACGAGACCTCCGATCCCGGTGACCCAGCGGTCCCTCGTGCCCTCTGTTCTCCAGCCCGCTGCCGTCCAGGAGCGCATTGCCTTCAAACAAGACATCCAAAAGCGCTCCCACGACAAGTCCTGCGTCCCCTCCCGCGTCTGTTCCCTGGCCAAGTCGTCCAGATGCAGTCCCCCTCCGGTCACTCCAGGCTTGCCATCGTCGGTGATGCTGGTTCGCCGCGGTCCTATCTAGTCGACCATGACGGTACCATTTACCGCCGGTCCCGCCAACATCTGCGGCTTGTCAACGAGCCCCCACCACCGCCTGCCGACCCCTTTGCCCCCCCGCTGTCTGCCATGTTGCCTGCCCCTCCACGCATGCCTCGGTCCCTGCCTTCTCAACTCTATCAGCCCCGCTCTCCAACAGCCAGTCCTCCCTCGCCTGCCTGCCTTCCTGCTGCTGCGCCTGCTTCCCCTCCTCCGTCTCTGTCCTCTCCTTCACCTCCCGGTCCCCGGTTCGCTCACCCGCACCTGCTCCTACTCCTGTTCTTCCTGCAGAGGGGGGAGATGGCGAGCTGTGTACCCGGTCCGGGCGGGTGGTCAAGCCGCCTGTCCGTTATGGTGATTTTGCTTAACTGTTTGCTTACCTGCTCGTAGCGTATGAGACGTGGTCGCCCTGTCACTACTGTATTGCTTTTTCATTTCCAAGGGGAAGGATGTAGATGACATGTGCATGTCCCTTTAACATAGTGACCTCACCACTACTAACCACTCCCCACATCACAAGTATAATTACAACCTTCCCACCCAATGATCCCTCTCTCTAGCTCCGGTGACAGACCACGAACAGCTAGGGCAGCAACGTATGTGTATCATGAATAAACAGTAGTAAAGACACAGTGTGTTATGACTCCTCTTTACAGAACCCCACTGATTACAGCGTTCCAATTACAAAAACATGCATCGCCCATTACCCATGGCTTCATGCTGCAAAGAAAATGATGGAATCAATTTGAATTTTCACCTTACTAACTCAAGGCAGTGCACATATTATTGTTTTTCTTAACTTCGACCTGCATGGGTCTAATTTTTAGGCAATACTCCTCAAGTTCTAGATTCCCCAAACAGAAGACTGTTTCCCTATTGTTCCTATAAATTTATCTTAATTTTGTCAATCATATCCACATTCAACTTTCCAATTACAGGAATAGAAGTTAGAAGGTACACAAAATTGCTGGAGAAACTCAGCGGGTGCAGCAGCATCTATGGAGCGAAGGAAATAGGCGACGTTTCGGGCCAAAACCCTTCTTCAGTCTGCTGCACCCGCTGAGTTTCTCCAGCAATTTTGTGTACCTTCGATCTTCCAGCATCTGCAGTTCCTTCTTGAACACAGGAATAGAAGTTGTTTGGTTTGCACAAAACTTTGGTGCCCTTGTTTAACCTGAGCAATTCGAGCCTACGCACTCTTCAAAGCTAATATATCCTTCCAAACATGCAAGGCCCAGAACTGCTCCCAATATTCCCCAAGTGCACTAACCAGGATTTTGTAATTTGGTTAATATTTGCTGTAACAACGTTATTGTATCTAATTTAGCATCTAAAAAGATGGATTATATTTCATTAGAAACCACGGTTAGCTGGTATTTCAATAAGTGCGGAGTAAATAAAAGTAGAGAGAAATTAATGGAATTCCCAAGGCATATTTACAAACAAAAAATGAAAAATATAAATCAGCAGGACATTCCTGGCAAGTAACTTAAGGTTGTTATAACTAAAAATAGAATACTGAAATTGATTAAGATAATATATAAGGCATTATAAATATATAAATAATAAAACAATTAAAGATAGATATGGAATTAAGCATTAATTCTAATTAGAGAAGATTTCTGGTGGTTAAAGTTGTTTCATGACTTAATGGTTACTCAAATTAAAACATGAAATCATACATTATTTAATTTGCTTAATTTCTGCTTCTGGAATGAATTTTTCTGAGTAACTGGTTTAATGATCATTACCCTGTGATATCATATCAATTGTTACTTTGGAAACTTCATAAAACTTTGAAACTTCAGTAAAACTTTGGAGAGGGGAAGTTGGGAAACTGTGCTCCAGTTTTCAGTGGTGGGGAGAGTTAGCAGCTTCAAATTCTTGGGTGTTAACATTTTGATGATCTGTTGTTCTTGGTCCAGCACATAGATGTTATCATGAAGGAGATGTACTAGCACTTCTACATTCGTAGAAGTTTTGAGATATTTGGTATATCACCAAATACTCTAATGACTTTCTACAGATGTACTGTGGAAAGTATCCTGACTAGACACAAAATGCTGGAGTAACTCAGCGGGTGAGGCAACATCTCGGGAGGGAAGGAATGGCCGACATTTTGGGTCGAGACCCTTCTTCAGACTCGGGGTCTCATTTACTTATAAGCTTCACAAGCTTAAGCCTAGGGCCTTGAGATCTAGGGGGGCCTTGGCAGGGCCGGATTTAAAGGTTGACAGGCCTCATTGTTTGAAGCCGAAGGGCCTCAAAATCTAGGGGGCCTCCGGCCAAGGTGTTTTTTTCCAAGAGTAAAAAAAATCCCGAGAAAAAAAACAAGTTGGAATTTGAAGTTCCAAAACGCTGGAAGTTTTGGGGAAAAAAATTGTGACCATCCGCGCCTGCGCAGTTGGGGGAAGCCGGTGATGCAGTAGCGAACGCAAAATGATGCTGTCTCTCCGCGCATACGCAGCGGGCCTGGGCGGGTTCAGATCTCCATTTGCACTCCACACAATCACCTCGAAGCCTCGTGTCTACTCCAGGTAAGTAGTGGAATATTGCGTTGCAGGAGTGCCCGTTTCTCCGGGCCGGGGGGGGGGGGGGGGGGGGGGGGTGCTGCGGTGTCTGTGGCGCGGAGTCAGAGCCTCGCTGCACGGGAGGGAGAGAGAGGGCGGGGATGTGAAAGGGGGAAAGGGGGGTTGAGACAGAGAGGGGAGAGAGAGGAGGGGAGGGGAGAGAGAGAGGGGGAAGGAGGGAGGCGGAGAGAGAGATGTAGAGGGAGAGGGAGGAGGAGAGGGGAGAGGGAAAGGGGGATTATCTTTAGTGAGATTTCAAAATTAAGGTAGGTTTTAGAGCAATTATATTTTCTCCTCCATATGAATAATATCAAACAATTGGAACTGCTTTCTTTTCCTTGATAACAATAGTGAAAAATATGAATTTCATAGTTTGCAACTTTCATTTTTGCATCATATTTTTAATGTGCACACACTAACACAGTCGAACAGCAACACACAAACATTTTCTAAGAAAAGGTTTTATTTACTGCAAAAACTTACAGTATTTTATTTGCAGTGTTTGAATACTCCTTTATAACATTTTACATAACATTTTATAGTACAACTTGATTATTAAAACAAGGACAGCTTCAATTCTTGATTAAAAATAATGTATACAACAATGACCCCAATCATCCCATTCCAACCACTCATTACTCTTGACTCAACCAAAATTATTTCTGAAATATTGGTCATAAATTTGGTGCAAGAATGCTCCAAAATAAGGCTCAGATTGCACCGGAGAGCCTCTAAAACCCCAGAGCTTCCAGCCCCCCAGAGCTTCCAACACCCTGGACCCCGGCCGCAAGGGTCTTTCAGCTGGGCGCTTGTGATATGCACTGTGTGCACCTATTTCACATAAAATTTTTGTTATCCTGCCATTGCACCCCCCTTTTTGAAAAGCTTCGTACGGGCCTGGTGTATAATATTTTTGACACTGTCATAGGTTTTTCTTACATATGCTGTCACAACGCACTGTAGTCTCTAAACAACACCTCAGTAATTTTCCTTGCCCTCCATTTCATAATAATAGTGTTTTAAGCCGATAACTCAACACTAGCACTGGCAATAAATAAAAAGCGCAGCTTTCTAGCCCTTATCTCATTGGCCACACTCGGCTACATATCGGTGTCAATCTGGTTGACTCTTCCATTTTCCTCTCGTCGTGGGGGTGGGGGATTGGGAGGGGCCTCACATGTGGAATAGCCTAGGGTCTCTCTTCATCTAAATCCGGCCCTGTTCAGACTGATGTCAGGGGAGGGGGTGGGACAAAGATAGAATGTAGGCGGAGACAGTAAGACTAGTGGGAGAACTGGGAAGAGGAAGGGGATGGAGGGAGAAAGCAAGGGCTATCTGAAGTTAGAGAAGTCAATGTTCATACCGCTGGGATGTAAACTATCCAAGCGAAATATGAGGTGCTGTTCCTCCAATTTGCGTTGGGCTTCACTCTGACAATGGCTGGTTCTGCGGTCGAGGAAGAAACCGAGGGCTTTAAAACCCTCCTGGTGGGGGATGGAGGTGTAGAGTGACTGGAAATCCATAGTAAAGATGAGGGAGTGGGGGCCTGGAAATCTTCCCCCCCCCCCCCCCCCCCCCCCCCCCCCCCCCCCCCTTGACTACATCCAAGGAATCAAACGGTCTTTCTAGGTGAGGCAGAGGTTTACTTGCACCTCCTCCAACCTCATCTACTGTATCCGCTGTTCCAGGTGTCAACTTCTCTATATCGGCGAGACCAAGCGCAGGCTCGGCGATCGTTTCACTGACACCTCCACTCAGTCCGCCTTAACCTACCTGATCTCCTGGTGGCTTGAGTAGTTTACTGGACTGGTACTGAAATTCTTCTGGGAATAGTAATAGATATTAGAACAATGTGGACAGACGGGTGAGCTTGCTAGCACATGACAGATTCAATTTTTTACAGAGAAATGTGAAGTGATAAATTTTGCTATGAGCATTCAGAAGAGAATATGTAATCTAAATGATACAATTTTGAAGGGAATGCAGGAACAGAGATGTTAAGATGTATGCATACACACCTCTGAAGGTGGCTAGATAAATAGTGAAGGCTGAAACTCATGCAATGCCTATAATAAATAGCAGCACAGGAATAACATTAAGCCCTCCACCGAGTTACGGATTTCAAAAGAGAGTGTGTAATGTTGACGAATTATCAACCATAATGGGCCCAATCTGGAATATTGTGTCCAATCATGGGTGTAATGCTTTAAGAGAACTTTAGAGATGGCAGATGTTACAGAGAGGTCCGATAATGGCATTCAAAATTATGAAGTATCTTGATGAAAATTAAGAACAAGAAATTGCTTCCAATGACAGAAGAGTTGCTAATGAAAGGATACCAATGATTTCCTTATGCAGGCGATCTAGGTAGGAAGAAACTGCAGATGCTGGTTTAAACCAAAGATAGACACAAAAAGCTGGAGTAACTCAGCAGATCAGACAGTATCTCTGAGGAAAAGGAATAGGTGACGTTTTGAGTTGAGACCCTTCCTCAGATTGTTCAATCTCAGTTTCAAACATCACCTCTTCCTTTTCCTCAGCGATGCTGTCTAACCCTTTGATTTACTCCAGCTTTTTGTGTCTATCAGCAGATGATGTGGAATGCACTGCCTGAAATGAGGTTAGAGGCAAATTCAATGATGACTTTCTGAAGAGTATTATATGACTATGAAAGTGAATAAGCATTGTGGGGAGAAGGCAAGTGATTGGGGATTGCAATATCAAAGCTCTGACACAGAGAGTCCAATGAGCTTCACCTGCAGTGTCATTCTATCATTTTAGAATAATGAACACTGGGACAGAGATATTGCTTGCAGTCATTCCCTGTTTGAACTGTTTGGTGTGAATGACATTCAGAACAGACTGTAGGAATGATTCTGCAATTTGACACATTTAGCATCCAGGAAATCACAAGCTTGTGGGCCACAAGTTCCGGCCCATTAACTTGGATAGAAAATCACTGGCTGCTTGTTTGTAATGACATGAGATGTTCTGTTAATGCCGCTGATGGGTGGAATCTGTGGAGCATGGAAAGCTGACGGAAGCAGCTGCAACATATCTTCTAATTTAGGCTGTCGTCTATAGTACAGGATTTAGATTGATGGGAATTTCTGGTTCAAGAGTGACAATTTGAATTCTGGTTTCTGTAACACATACAATCAGTTTGGGATGACCTGATGGACTAATGTACATAACCATTGATCAATAATAGGCTGTCTAACCAGGCCTTTAGAAATAAATCAGTGAGAAATTATGTTTCTAAATTCTAAAACTATAAATTTGCTAGAGTTTGACAGATGTATATACTAAATACAAGTTCTTATTTCTTTAGGGGAAGAACCATTTCACACAATGCAATAAATTGTGGAGGTTTGTGGCTTTTATTCTTGATTCTATATAGGCCGCTGAGAATGAAGGGGGGGCATGGCGGGGGGCTGCTGAGAATGAAGGGGAACCCAATGGGGGGCCGCTTGCTGCCACGTGCAGTGGGAGGCAGCAGATAGGATTGTTCGGTGAACTTTTGTAACTTTTTTGGCACCAGAAACGTGCCGACACTTGTTTACTGCCTCGGTGAGTCCTGCTATATGATTTTACCGAGTTGTATGCAAAACAAAGCATTTCACTGAAACCAGGAGATGTGACTATAAAGTATTATTGAATCATTGAATGCTAAGGCAGTACATGTGTATCCTAAATCCTGTGTTTTATTTGCCCATGTTGACATGCAATTATAAACAAGTAGGATAAGTTATTCAGCTTAGTTTGTTGTCACGTGTACCGAGGTACAGTGAAAAGCTTTTTGTTGCATGCTAACCAGTTAGTGGAAAGGCAATACATGATTACAATCAAGCCATTTACAGCATATAGGGATTTATATAATTAATAGCATGATAAGGGAATAATGTTCAGTGGAAAGTACTGGTAAAGTCCGATCAAAGATAGACCCTCAGACTACCTTTGATCGGACTTTACTGGCTTTACCTTGCACTGAACATTATGGGATTGAGTTAATGATCCGGTGGCAGCACTGGAAGTGGTTTGTGTATGTATACTGCTGAGGTCTTGCAGAAATTGTCACACATTCGCTTGTTTCGAACTGTAAATCTTTGGTGCACAGCATGACCAGATAACAATATACAAAATACTAAATACGATGTATCATGTGATTAAGAAAGCAGAAGACTCTTGATTCCAGCACATTGATAATCGTTACTTGCTTCAGGCATAGTGACATTCACATGGTGAAGCATTATGTGTGTACTAAGGTCAGGTTATTGTTATTGATTATCATGTTGGCCCATACATTTACAGGACAACAATACATCTTAATAAACACAAATCTAGAGATGGAAACTGGCTCATGCCTCACACACAGGCACCAACTAAGTTAAATGAAGCTATGCAGGAGCAGGCGATTGAAAGCCAGAAATACGCAGTATTACTTGAGTGCAGAAACCCCCTGAACACTGAGCTAAAGTTGTTATTTCAAAAACTGCTCATACCAAACCAGCTGCTGTTAAGAATTATCATTTTTGACAATTAAAATAAATGACTCTGACTATTAGCTGTTCATTTCTGCAGGGATGAAACAGTGCCTGAATAATGTCAGTGAGAAAGCAGAGGCAGTGCTGCAGAGTGGTGCCTGTGTTGAGCTGCTCCAGGTCCCATAGGTTTTATTACGTGGGCAGCAGAGCAGTATGTCCACATGTGGCATAAAATGTGATGTTAACATTTTAAAAAATAATTGTCGTGGTAACAGAGCAAGGAGCGTGCTGTGCATTGGAATGGACATGAAGAACTGGACTGGATGTTGGGTTTCAGTTCTCATGTAACATCCGAATTAGAAGGAGGAGTAGGTCACTCATCCCCTGGAGCCTGTCTGCACCTTTATAGCATCATGGCCAATATGATTTGAATGGAATTCTGCATTCCTGTCCACCTCTGAGAATTTAGATTTTAGAATTTAGTGCAAGGATGCAGAGGGCCAGTGACTTTTGACAGGTAGTAAATGTGAGTAATTTTTTTAGTTTTTAGTTTTAGAGATACAGCGCAGAAGCAGGCCCTTCGGCCTACCGAATCCGCACCGACCAGTTAACACTATCCTACACGTGTGACAATTTTTGCATTGATACCAAGCCAATAAACCTGGATGTCTTTGGAGTGTGGGAGGAAATTGTAGTTCTCAGAGAAAACCCACATGGTTACTGGGAGAACGTACAAACTACATATAGACAGGTACCCATAGCCAAGATTAAGCCCGAGTCTCTGCTCTGTAAACGCCGTAAGGCAGCAATTTTACCGCTGCACCATCGTGCCACCCCTGAGCCATACTGAACTTAGATGATCCTCAAAACAATTCCCTGTGCTCGGTTAGGGTTAGGCTCACCAATCAGCTGGCATTTGGCATTCCAGCGAAAGACCATGCCCATATAGCCGTATAGACGGCTATTCACAGGAGTGGTATGAAAGCAAGCAATTAGCAAATTCAAGCATTTTATGCCGGGGGGTCAATACAATGGGATATTTCCTCTGCTAATCTTGTCAGAATAAAATACTAATCTTGCAACAGTAATGTGAGTTATCACTTTTTCATTTCCTGATCAAAATGCAATCAGAAGAGTAATTAAAGGGTTAGATACAATTTCTTTCTTTCATCCATTATATTAAAATCTAGATTTTTGGATATTCTTTTCTCTTTCCAATTGCGTGGTCAATTGGACTATTGAGATGGAAATATTTGCTCTATTGGAAATTCTTGAAAACACAAATTTGTATTTTGTATATTCAAATCTAAATTGACTACTGTTGAATCTTGTTTTTGCATAAAACTTAGAACGGAAATTGATATCACAGCTATAACTTTAGGTTTTGTTGCCAGGCCAGTGACCTGATGTGCTGCCGCAAATAATAGTTTCATGTTCCGATATGGTGAATATGACAATAAAATCTTCTTGACTCTTGACCCTTGACCTACAGGAGAGAAGATATAATTCCAAAGTAGTGCTCTGAAATTAGTTGGGTGAACTTGCTAGTATGTGCCCCATGGTTTGATCCGGTTTTTCACAGTCACAGCCAGTAGAAATGTTAAGGTGATAACATTGGCCGAGACCAATTCTTTCTTATCTGTTGTCCACAGTGTTGGCCACATGCTCCACAGCCCTTGGCTGGTCCTCAGCATGATCTTTGGATTGTCAGCTCTGATACAAGCTGTTTGCTTGCAAAAGTATTTTACTGACCAACCTTTCCTCTTGGATTATTTAGAGACATGGATTAGGAGGTGCTAGGTTCATTCCAGAAGGGATTTCGGTAAATCTTGTATTATGTTGGGAGGCCTTTAAGATAGCTTTGTGAACGCATTAATTGTTTCTCCTGAAGTGACCATCTCCTTTGTAATGAAGGGAGAGGCAAATTTTAAAAGGAATGTGACCACTGAGCTGGTTTATCGTTACATATATTCATAGATTGGAAGGCTACTCTACCCCAAAGTTGAGCACGTAGGCTAAAGAAACTCTGAAATATTGAACAATTGGAGATTCTGTAGGAGTTTCGGATGAGATATTAAATTATCTGTCAGTCAGGTACTGTAGAGGCAAAAGGATCCCATGGCACTGTGAAAAGAACAGATGGAGCTATCCTAACATGGTTAAGCAGAATTACTTTTCTTGACGAATGGCATAAAGAATATATTTTCTGAATATTTCAATATTTTTGCAGTAACGCGCACAGGCTGGTATAACACTGGCGTATCGAGGAGAAATACCAAGGGACATGTGAGGTCATTTGTGCCAATTTTTTAACAATACAGGGCTCACACATTTTGTTGTAAATCTATGTGATACTGGAACAAAATTCTATTTAATAAAGCCACAGGAGAGAATTGAACTGTATTGTTATGAGCCTACGGCTCATAATTTCTATGTTGACTGATCATCATGCTTATCTACACTAATCCCACGCCTGCACTAAATCCATATCCCTCTATACTCTGCTCATTCAAGTACCTGTCCAGATGTCTCTGAAATGTTGTTACTGTTCCTGCCTCTATCAACTTCTCTGGCAGCTCAGTCCAGATACTAGCAACTCTTTGTATGAACAATTTATCCCTCAGATCCCCTTTAAACCTTCTCCCTCTCTCGCCTTAAACCTGTGCCATCTAGTTTTAGACATCCATGCCATAAGAAACAGAATTGAGACACCTTTCAAATTACATTGATTGTCAAATTATTTTATCTCCAATTGTAACCAGGTAGGGCAAAAATGTTATTTCAATAATTAGTAATTAACCCAAATTAAGGAATTCATTACATTTACAATAAAAGTGATAATGTTTAATGCACTTGTCGCTTTACCTCCCCCCTTGACTCCATCCAAGGACTCAAGCAGTCTTTCCAGGTGTGGCAGAGGTTCACCTGCACCTCCTCCAACCTCATCTATTGCATCCACTGCTCTAGGTTTCAGCTGTTTTACATTGATGAGACCAAGCGTAGGCTTGGCGATCGCTTCGCCCTACACCTCTGCTCAGTTCGCAATAGCCAAACTGATCTCCCGGTGGCTCAGCAATTCAACTCCCCCTCCCATTCTGAATCCGACCTTTCTGTCATGTGCCTCCTCCATTGCCTGAGTGAGGCCCACCGTAAATCGGAGAAGCAGCACCTCATATTTCGCTTGGGTAGTTTACACCCCGGCGATATGAACATTGACTGCTCCAATTTCAGGTAGTCCCTGCTTTCTCATTCTTTCCCCTCCCATTCCCAGCTCTCCCACAGCCCACTGTCTCCGCCTCTTCCTTTCTTCTTCCCGCCCCCCCCATCCCCACATCAGTCTGAAGAAGGGTCCCGATGCGAACGTCGCCTATTTCCTTCGCTCCATTGATGCTGCCTCACCCGTTGAGTTTCTCCAGCATTTTTGTCCACCTTCGATTTTCCAGCATCTGCAGTTCCTTCTTAAACATGTTTAATATTTAGCACTTTTCACAATCTCCAGACAACCAAAATGCTTTTCATCTAATAGGATTGTTTTTGAATGGTTGTTATAATGTAGTCTAGATTTATTGAGTTTAATTTAGTTCATTATTATTGTCACATGTACCGAGGTACAGTGAAGAGATTTTTGTTGCGTGCAATCTAGTCAACATAAAGACTACACCTGATTACAATCAAGTCGTTCCCAGTGTACATATAGAGGATAAAGAAACAATGTCACCAATTGGCACACACAATCTCACCAACAACAATATGACAACAACCACATAATCTCTTCTGGTGATATTGATTGAGGGATAATTAGTAGCCAGGATACCATGGAGAACACCCTTGCTCTTCTTTAACAAAGTACCATTGTAAACACCAAAATAACAAGATTGGGTTGAGGTCATTGATGTACAATGAGACTAAGATAAAATACTATATTTCTTTACCATCCGAGGAATGGCTCACTGATTGATTTTTATTTATTTTTTTAATTTAAAAAATATATATATTAGAAGCAATGTAGAATCGTATAAACCATGGCATATAACATAATACATTACGTGTACAACTTCTTGTTTTAAATTTAACAATAGAAAGATAATAGACGCAAGAAAAGAAGAAAAAATAAGAGATTAAGGAAAGTAGTGATGTGTTGGGCCCAAAAGTTAACAATTAGTAGTTTGTGGATAGATAGAGAGAAAGTTAATTTCAACTGGAATCTCACACAAGGAGATCACCCACTTGGGTGTCATCTGCAACTTTGTAATGAAACTTTCCCTACTATTAGTGCACAATGAAAGCATGGGCTTGGTAGCACATTAGCCTAATCAATGGAAGATAGACACTGAATGCTGGAGTAACTCAGCGAGTCAGGCAGCATCTCTGGAGAAAAAGAATAGGTGATGTTTTGGTTTAAAACTCTTCTTCAGATTGAAAGTCAGGTAGAGAGAAACTAGAGGTATAACAAACTGATATATGGATGCAAACAGTGGAACCCCCCCTACCCTCTAGTCATCCTGCCAGTTCCACTGTTCGCATCCATATATCCCTTTGTTAACACCACTTTCACAGCCAACAATGGATGATTGTGGGCTCCACCTTTCCTTGGTCATCAGTGTCGGCTCTGATTTGTTCTACGCCCTTTCATACCACTAGTTTCCCTCCCCCCGAATCCCAGTCTGAAGAAGGGGTTCAACCTGAAATGTCACCTATTCCTTTTCTCCAGATTCTGCCTGACCTGCTGAGTTACCCAAGCATTTTGTGTCTAACTTTGGTGTAAACAGCATTTGCAGTTCCCTCCTATACAGCCTAATCAATGGGTTGCACTGTGATACTACTGCCTCACAGCTCGAGTGACACAGGTTCGAACCTGACCTCAGGTGCCGGTGTCTGTGTGGCGTTTGTAAATCTTCCCTTTGACTGAGCAGGTTTCCCCCAGATTGCTCCCTTTTTCTCCCACATTCCAAAGACATGGTGGTTGATTGGTTAATAGGCTTCCGTATGTTAGCCCTACTGTAGGTGTCCGGTAGGAAAATGAAGGTAGAGTTGACGGGCATGTGAGTGAGAATAGATTCTGGGAAATAAGTGGGAGAAAGGAACCTGTGGGAGGTTGGGACTGCTGAGAGCTGGCATAGACTAGAGGGACTGAATGGTCTTTTATCTACAAGAAAAATGAAAATAAAACCAAATGGCACATTCCATTGCAGTTAAAGTGTAAAATGGCCCCATAGCTCAGTCAAATGATGATCTGTGGATTTGTAGACAGAACTATGATGCCTGTGGGGTAAAATATTTATTATATTCACACCTTATCAGTGAACCCAAAGAGACAGGTCTTAACCTCAGCAGCAACATTATAAATTATACGCTGTAAACTGAGAGTCAGGGGTACAAAGAGCAAGAAAGTATAATAGAAACTTGGATGGGGAGGGCATCCAATTCTGTGGTTCACATTAATGCTCCAGATTTTCATCATGTAGATTTCACTCACTGACTTTATTGTCCACTGCCATTTTTTACACTGCATTCGTACTGAATAATATGAATAAAACATAGCATCTATGTGCAACAAATCCCAGAGAAGGGTAATATACATTAATAATGTCAAGATATTAATGTAACATTCTTAACAAATTTTACATTTTATCTGCACTTAATTTTGCAGGCATGGTAATTGAGGAGGATGCTGCAATATGAATTTCCGTGGACTAAATTGGATTGCACTTGAAAATGGATGTGGCCATCACGATGTATGATTAATCCACAAATTTGACCCAGAGCAGGATGCACACAAATTTTGTGTTTTAATATCATTATCATGTTTTCACCATTCACACAGCACAAACCACACTATCTATTGCCTCAGCTTATATCAGCAAGGTTCAATTCCGTGACTGGTTTGCAACCATAAAGGTTAGCTGATGCGGATTAAACCCATGCCTGTTTTTCTTAAAGGGATGGTGTTTGTTACCAGCTGCAGTTGGCAGAACGTTATTCCATGGGTTTTGGGAGGTTGCAGTAAGCCAAGTCACTTATAAAAGCAAGCAATCTTCTCAGCCCTGGGTGCCATGTAGACAAGCTGGGAAGAAAAAGGGACATCCTCCAACTGTAGGGATCCAGGGATCTCTGGCAGCGGGAAGTGGTCACAATCGAGGATGATGCCAGAAATGAAAGCAAAAAAATACAAATATAACATAATTCTAAGTTTAATATAATTAATTGCATGGCCAAGGTCACTGAAACCATCATCAAGTCTCGATGCTTAAATATCTTTACCATACTCTCTCACACCACTCCACACATCCCTGCCACTCGTCAATTAACAATCTTTATTTCCGGATTCCTGTCAGCTTTGTGTGGCCACACACTCACACACTTATTTGCACACTGCTCACACCCTACTTCACAGTTTCCACAGACTGCCAGCTGTTAAATTAAGGTTGGCATAGCGCCTGGTCACATTGGAAAACATTCATTAATGCATTCCCATCTCTATTAAAGGATAAGGCAGCCCATGGCTGGCACCAGCAGCAACAGACTAGTCAGGAATATGCCCAACCTCTGGCATAGCCAGCCTGGAAATATGTGTGTGCTGCCTGTTAATGATGGACCAACTAATGAATACATGACCGCTGTCAATGAAAAGATCATTGCACGTGACAGGAAGCTCATGCTTAATTATAGAGTCATTGAGTCATACAGCGTGGAAATAGCGCCTTTGGCCCACCTCACACCGACCAAAATGCCTTATCTATACTAGTCCCACCTGCCTGTGTTGGCGCACATCACTCTTCTCCTCTCATGCCACCTCTCAACCCTCAATGTCTTCAAACTTAGAAACTGCAGGTGGTGTTAGCGTGCATCCAAATCTGTTCCCTCCTCTCACCATGAACCTTCCTGCGTGACTTTCTTCATTCAGATAGTGAAGAATTCTAATCTGGGGAGCTGCAGAAGTCACCTTGGATCGGGCTGTGATGATCCATTAGGCTGCGTCCAGAAGTGAAAAATTGGGAAATAGTGATCCTGGAGTCGGCTTCCAATGGCCAGAAGTGGTCACAATCGAGAATGATGCCAGAAATTGAGGCAAGGCCGTTTGACTTCAGAAATCCCCCCGTTAGTACAGAATGTACCGAACAGCCCACTGAGTCTATATGCACGAATCACTGGATATATTCAAGCGAGAGTTAGATATAGCTTTTAGGGTTAACAGAATCAAGGGATATGGAGAAAAAGCAAGAACAGGGTACTGATTCTGGATGATCATATTGAATGGCGGTGCTGGCTCAAAGGGCTGAATGGCCTACTCCTGCACCTACTTTCTATGTTCCTTTGTTTCTATCACCATTTTGGTGCATTTTACAGTCCCAGCTGCAGCGGGCTACAAAGGGCCGTTGCAGCCGTCGCCTCCATCTCGGTCATCCTATGAACTATTGTCCCTCTCCTTGCAAGGCCCTCTTCAGCCCTTGTTCCCTGGGGACACCTCCCGCAGTTGACCATGAGGGCGCGGAAGTTAAGATCTCCCGGTTCTTCTAACGTCCAGTGTCCGCCGTCGTTTCCCTGCATCCTCTCTGGGAAGGTTCCTGGTTCCATATCGGGAGTGCCAGGCCTGCAATTGGGACATGGCCGTGACTCGCTGGGAGGCCTTCTCGCTGCGCACAGCTCACAGGAAGTCGGGTTGTCGGCTGATTCAGGAATAAGTGTGATCCTGAACTTTGGATGATAAATTGCCAAATCTTCTTGAAGATTCTCACACTTGAATTAATTGTAACAACTTTCATATATTTTCATCATTGGGGACACAGGCATTGCCAGCAAGGCTGGCATTTATTTGCCATCCCTATTTGCCCTTGAAACACTTTCTTGAACCACTGCAATCCTTCTAGTAAAGGCATTTCCACAGTGCTGTTTTGCATGGCGATATGGATTTAGACCCATTGATGATGAGAAAATTGTAATACATTACCACGCCAAGATGGTGCAAGACCTGGTGGGGAACCTGTGGAGGGTGGTGTTTCTATACACCTACTCCCCTTGTTCATCCTGATAGTAGAGGAAGAACTTTTGGGAGGTATTTTCAGAGTATTCAAGTGAATAACTACTCAGTAGAATAAATTAGAAAGCATGATTAAGCCGGGTGCTGAATAAATAGTGTAACGAGAATCAATGTTAGAATGGTATAAAGAATTTACAAAGACATAAAGAGGCCATAGGCTGGAATTTTTTTGTCTAATAAAGAAAAGAGAGGGGTGACCTTAAAGAAGTCCTCAAGATTGGCGAGGTTGATATGGAAAAGATATTTCCAGTTGTATGCTAGATCATAACTCAGGGTAAACCACAATCATTATTAACTTCAGAAGGATTTAAGAAGAGACCCAAAGTAGTTGCAAATTAAAACTTACTATTGCAATTGATAGCTAAGGCAAATAGATGCGTTAAGTACGAGGAATAAAGGAAACAATGGATGTATTGATGGGATTTGATGAATTTTATTAGAAGGAGGCTGACAGGGCAGCAGTTTCAATTTATGTATCATTTGATGTCGTTTTACATTGCAAATAACCAGAACTTCAAAATATACAAATATACAGAGGATGTTAAATCAATTATTTTGGAATCATAGCTGTGCAAAAGCAGCCGTTGATCTGGGGCTCATGTTGTTGACCTCCCTGTGGTGAGCCCTGTCAATTGACCTCAGTCAGACGAATTACAGCAAACCGAGACAGCAGCTGCGCCACAGCTTGGCGCCAACCTGGAGCATGCTCACGTTTTAGGGCGGGTACCTACGGATGTCGAACCGGATGGCATCACCCTGCTGCAGACTTCTGCTGCCTCAAATGCAAGAAGAAGCCATTGATCTTAAAATGATGGTTCCCATGTTTTAGATCAGATTCCATAGGAATTAGATGGATGTAGGGTTGGGTTGAGCTATAGAATATGTTGCCATTGAGCTGGAATTTGGGGGATCAGTTCAAGCATTACAGTCTATCAAAATAAAAGTGAAAATATCTTTATTCTTTTTTATGCAATCTGTAAGGCATGGTGGGACTTCTCAACGCCTGAAACTATTTGATGAAAATTTATAGATCATAAGCTCCATGCAAGGGTGTTTGGTAGTAACTGGCTTACGTGAATAATTTTGCAATTTTTAACAAGTGCCTGAAACTACCTTTAGCTGATACCTCACAGCTGTGGAATAGAGCAAGCTGTGAGAATGCAAGATTTGATGCAGGAACTTTCATTATATGAACACTGAGGAGGTGGTTATAAGCAGAATTTGTCTCTCTAGGCTTGGAAAGAGTTGTCATTACTTCTAACAATGCCTGCTTCTCTTTCCCATAAGTCACAATGAAATGCCAAAACTGATTACCTGGCATATACTTATTCTGAGCCATCTTTCAATTTCCAATTATCTAACACATTCAGCAGTTGGTTACTGAAAATATATTTCTCTGGAAAGACAGCAGTGCTGAATCTTCTTTCATACATCCTAATTATACACACACTTACATCAAGGGACTGCCTCTTGGATCTATCACTATGTTAGAACTGAAACAGGATCCAATAACTCATTGATTTCAATGGGGAGTGATGATTTGAACACAATCTAGAAGGTGAGTTTCCTTTTTAACATTATTTTTCTTTGGGTTAAAGTTTCACTTTTAATGTATTTTCAGGTGTTTGTCTACCTTTTGAAAATAAATATTTTGTATTCATTCCAGTATGAGTAGTTGTTAGATGGTAATTGGTAAGGACCTCTAAAAGGTATTATATTGTCAGATGCACAGCTAGGATAATGGCTATGCCAGCTCCCAACACTTTAT